>NC_056738.1:440677998-440687998 GCF_019279795.1 Protopterus annectens
AACAACAACATTATGCTATTACAGAACATAGTTACAGAATATTTTCAACATACTGATCTGATATGTGGCTTCAAGTGTTAACATTTAATTCTGACAATAAGTTATCCAAACAACATTTCCCATTATTTGTCTACAACAAAAGTTGTGTTTAACAAGTTTATGTCTCCATTCTTGAGGAATCATTCCATACTTGAATGACTTAAAGAATGGGTTGGGAGGGTGGCCTAATGGTTAAGGTGTTTGCCTTACAAGCACAAGGTGGAGGGTTTGAGTCTCACAAAGGATATTTGGCTAGGCTTACAATGGCTTGCAAGGGCAGTTAGCTTAGTACTAACCTATGAACAAGAAAGTAGACATATGGGTCATTTGGCTTGGATTTGCCTTGTTCCCATTTGCCTTAAAGTTGTGTTTAACAAGTTCACGTCTCCATTCTTGAGGAATCATTCCATACTTGAATGACTTGAAGAATAACAGATCAAATGGTACTGTAAGAGCATGCTGAAGTGTTTTTAGGACATTGTTATGAAAAAAACATACTCCTGTGCTGTATTGGCATCCACTTTGTTTAGTACTTTCTCAGAATAGTTTAATTCAATTATAGTATCTGAAGTTATATGAATATTACTACCACAAGTAGCTCTCTTCTGTGGAGACAGACTGTTCTGCATGAGATTTTGTAAATATATCTACCATCTGTTTCAGAATAAAGTTTAAAATGTGCACATAGTTATCTATTAATATGTTATTAGTTATGCCTTGTCTTATATAGCTATTAAATGGTTTAATATCATGTTAATGAAATATAAATTTGCATCACATTATTTCCATTTTTTTTCCTTTTTCTCATATTATGTTTAATTTGTCTGACTGGTGTATTTACTATAGTTTTCAAAATTATAGTGTGACCTTATTTCCATTCCTTATCTGTCATCTTAATTAAACATTACGTTATTATGTAACTATATCCTCATGACTTTGTGTGCCTAGATCCCGATGTTAAATATTTGTTTAAACGTTTTCCCCTTTAAAACATGCCACATCCCTTCTGCCACCTTTCCACGGAATGTGGCCTCCAACTAATAGTGACTGTTTTGCCTCAATATAGTCTGTTATTAATCTCTTTTAATTCCACTAGGTACTTGCCTAGGAAAGTCCATGGATGGCATCTGTTCAAGAGGTTACAGTAGTAGTTAAACACAATTCATAATGCTTAGATGGAATATAGACTTTGGGAATCCAGTCAGACAATTCCCTCTCAAATATTTTGCCATGGACAGATTGAAGAAGGATTGACGTAAGATCAGAAACAGAGGGCAGTGGAGCCTTTTTTAGGTACGGGCATAACTGTGGATTTTTTTTTTCACAGAGAAGCAAAAAAAATAATGGATTCAGAGAAACTTGGAAACAAATCCATCATATCTCTGTCTGACAAATGATGGAATATGTTTTAACAGATTGGTCTGACTGGTTTAAGGGTTAAATTGTTAAAAGAGAAGGGTTAGCTTATTCTTAAGCATTGTGATAGTCTTAGTGTGGTAGAGTATGAATGGACATTTTTATTAAGTTAATTTTGATGGAAAAAATAGTAGGCAAATATGCAGTCTTAAATAAGAGTAGAGTTCAAGGTACAGGCTGCTGTCACCTTCTGCTGAATACTTGTGTTAGTTTTGTGTTTTCTCAGAAGACTGATTACCTTCTAGAAGTTGTATGGGGTGCTTAGGTGCTATTTTCTTTTCTGTGAAAGATGCTTTGCCTTTAAAAATGAACTGCTGATACTCTTTCCTAAGTCTGCACTAATTGTGATAGTCCAACTCTGATCCTGAAATTGCCTGTTGATTTTAAAGACATCACAAATGAGTGAGATTAGTCATTTTCCTGATATAGCTTATATTTTACCTCATATTGTAGAAAACATTTTGGGAAATATTCAAGAGCAGTATCATGGCTGACTTGAATGTATATTTTTCTAATCAAGTTGACCCAGGTCACAAAGTGGGCAGTGGTCGATTGTATATTGTGTTTCTCTGTGACTCGCTAGTGACATGTATCATGTTTGAGCTGGAAGAAAATATTGAATGTAGGACGGTATTCTCTGCATCAGTCAGTGAGTCAAATGTTATTCCAGCCATAGGCCATTGTAAAGATTGGTAGCCAAGTGTTGAATAAATAACTACTATGGAAACAGAAGTGACTCAGCAGTTCTGTAGAGAAATTATGCCGGTTAGCTTGTGTTGTAGCCTAGGAAAATTTCTGACGTTACACATCCCAGCATTTGGTTTATATGGCTGATTAAATTAAACCATTTAATACAACAGGACAAATATTAAAATAACTAAAGACAACAACTTAAAAACAGACATACATAAATATTGGCTCTAATATAAGCAAAAAAAAAAAAAACATTTGTCAGTTATACAGAGATCAGTTCTTTTGGAATTGGGCCCCATGTTTTGATAAGGATGTTCAAAAAACAGAAAACATTTGGGAAGGACTACTACACAGAATATGTGCCGTACTAGCAGATTAATATGTCCTATATTTCTGCTTATCCATATTAATAAACTGAACCATATCTGAGAGATATATCCCAACCATTAGGACACCCTGCTATGTAATGCCACTCTACAAAGGCGGCACATCAACACAGTTTTGCAGCTATATACATATTTCCATCCTATGCTCTCTGTCAGAAGTACTGGAAAAATGCATTCCCTCACAATGTGTGCAGTAAATTAACTCTAAGAACCTTCTGTCCAAAACTAAGTATGGTTTCAGACCTCACCATAGTACTATCACTGCTCAACTTCACCACTATCAAAAAATAAATCGAAGAATGATGGCAACCTGTTTTTTTCACTATTCTTCGATTTGTCAAAAGTGTTTCACACCATATACAATCAGCATTTTCTTGTTGAACTTCCTTCTCTTGGCCTTACCCAGTCTTTTCAATCACAGTTCTGTAGCTGTATGACTGTTAGGCAGCAAGCTGTCAAATGGAAATGAAATCTCTCCTCCATCCTATCAGTCACTGTTGGTTTTCCACAAGGATCAGTGTTAGGCTCCCTCTTATTTACCATTCTCATAAACCGTCTT
Source organism: Protopterus annectens (assembly GCF_019279795.1). Classification (NCBI taxonomy): domain Eukaryota; kingdom Metazoa; phylum Chordata; order Ceratodontiformes; family Protopteridae; genus Protopterus; species Protopterus annectens. The sequence goes on from NC_056738.1 coordinate 440,681,092, forward strand.
CATACTGCTACCCATCTTGCTAACATTGTTCAATATTCTGACAACTTAGCACTGCCCCATCCCTACAAGTAGTTTAGGACATCACCCAAAATTCTTTCAGTGCTACCAAAACTTGCAAAACTTGGCTAAAAGATGCAAACTTACATGTAAATCCTAAAAAAATGAATATGTATATGTATAAACTTACGTTCTTTACTCCTATATATTACAAAAATAAAGTGTAATATTATAGCAATAACCCACGCCTGGGTGTGGGTAATGCTGGATTTACCCACGGTTGGCGTGGTTTGGTCCCGAGGGCAAAGCCCGAGGGACCAAACAAAGACAACCGTGGGTAAATCCAGCATTACCCACACCCAGAAGTGGGTTATTGCTATTATACCATGGTGTTAGTTTGTTTTGTATTATGTTTGTATTGTTGTTATTTATGTTTTTGTTTGCTTTTTTTGTATTCTTCCACTTTTTGTGAGATAAAATAGTCCACACTTTCAGTTTGTGTTTATTGTTTATTTCTGTTTTAATTTAAATACATGTTATTTTTTAGTTTTTCAGGAAATGTTAGGAAAGGGCTAGGTGGTGCTTGGTATAATATAGTTTAAGCAGTGTAGAAGTTTATAACGTGTAGTTATGTTTTAGTAGTTATAGGTATGTTGAAATGTGGTGTAGTTTTAATTTGTATTAATTTTTTTAAAATATGTACTTTTACTATTTGGTCACTAGATGGTGATGTTGTATGCGCTTTTATTAGATGTATGCTGATGTGGACATTCTGTGGTGTGTGTTTTGACTTTATGAGGGATGTGTGGTGTGTTTTAGTATGTACATTTTGGAGTTGTCTGTGTATAGGTATTGTAGGAATATAGGTAAGTGAATGGTTTTATGAAAATGCTTGGTTTCATTGTGTTATAAGTGGTGGTTATGTAGTGTGTGTGTGTGATGTATTTGCGACTGCATGACTTTTTATTTTTTTAGTGTTCGAGGTGAGGGAATGAGGAGTGTAGTATGGAAATTGGTTAGTTTTCTGTGTTTTCGTTAAATTGTTGTGTGTTTTGGGTATTAGATTTACTTTACTTTACTGTTTATTTGCTGTCACCGCATGATATTTAGTGACCGGACTTTTTGCGTTGTTTCTTGTAGGATTTACTATGTGCACGCTGGTTGGATTAGCCAATTAGCATGCACGTTTGTCGGGTTTGCGATGTTCGCATGGTATAATTTAAAGTAACCTCATTCAAAAATTTTAAAAACTGAAGTTGTAATCCAAACAAAACTTCTGGACATCCTAATTGACAATAACCTCATATTTAACCAACACATATTGTTAGCCATTAAAAAAACATACCAGAAACACAGCTCCCTCTATAGAACCAAACACTATCAGAAAGATGAAGCAAGACAAACACTAACATCTACCTACCACCTTCTGTTCCTGCTACTTGCCTCACCTATTCTTACAAACCTGGTACAGTAAAGTTGCCAATTTTGCTCCCAGACTTACATATAGGATTCATCATTGCAAAGCCCTGATAGATAGGATTTTTTCCAGATATCAGGACTCAAAATGTAAACATTTCACTGAGCTTCTGAGTTTAACATATTTTTCTAATGCCCTTTCCAGTGATATGAACCCTATAGCTTGAAACCTGCTACTATCATAGGCAACAGTTTGCATATAAGCTAGTATCTTAGTATTATGTTTTGTTTTCCATCAGTGTTCCTTTTATGTTTTTTTTTTGTGCAAGTGCACAACTTGTTAAGTGTCAACAGAGAAATTACAGTATAGGATGACAATTTTTGTAACAATCGTAATGTTACACCTCTGAAATCCTATGGTGGGATTCTAAATTTGTCATTCCTTTCTACAGTGTCATCTCTTCCTGCGACTAGTATAATTTCCACATTTTTCCTTCTAATCATAAAAGAAAACCTTCTAGACATCTCTGCAGCTGCTTTTTTCTTATGTGTGATATCTCATTTTGAGATAGCTACCCTACTGTTAATGTTTTCCTGAGAATTCACTTTCATCACATGGATTCTGAACCATGTCTTTTTGTAGCATGCAGAATTCAAGCCATGTTTAATGAAAGGTATTATTGGCATCATTCCAATACCATACAATGTTACCATTTTTCCTCCCATTTCCTACGGTCACTGGTTTTCTCACTTCCTAGCTCATAGAAAACAAATCTTTACCTCAGCACTCTGTGCAGTAATTGATAATCTTACAATTCATTATATCAAGATTCTGAATTATTAAGTACTCACCATAGTTTGTTGTTACTTGCCTTACTCACAACCCATGCAAAACTTAACAGATTGTTGTCTATTCAGAATTCAAGACATGAATTCATTTGTCTTACATGTTGCCTAACATCATTTTGTCTACCAATCTTTTACAGAACATTCCTCATACTTAACTTACTCTTGAATCCTTATACATTTCATATAATCACTATAATTACGTATTCCTACAGCTAAAGACATGCTCTTAGATGTCTCTTTGTGTGGCATGTGAGTTTATTATATAAACATGGATCTGAAGTATATTGTCGGGCCTTTCTTCCATGTCAATCATTGGAGAGTGAAACATAAGGTAGGAGAATGGGTACATCCTCTCCACCTCCAAGGGATGCTTCCAAGTTCATCATGTGGCTAATTTTGGAAGTGACTCCATATGAGATAGAAGTGGGGATGGCTGTGCAAAGGATTTGTTCTTCTATGCATGGGAATGTGCATATCTCTTACTTTTTTGCTGCATGGAGATTTAATAACACAAGGAATCTGTCCTCATAGTATAACAATCATTGAAAATCAGATGTACATTTTTTTACCTCCCACCACTGATCACCCTGGGCTGGCACTAGAAAAGTAATCTGTATAGGAGGGAACAGAGTCCCAAAGGATAATATGAAGTATAAGTTGCCACCATTGTTATGTGAACAAATTGGTCCTAAGAAATTCTGATGTTTGTTTGTGTCTGTCGGTTTTTCCCAGTTAGGGGTCGCCACAGCGGAACTCCGGTCCGCTAATGATTGGCAGTGGATTTTTATGTACCAGCTTGCCAGGCCTGATGCACAACCTTCAACAAAGGTACACCCATTCACACATGTCTCCACGCAGAAGACGCTCTAGCTGAGAATCGAACCGGACAGCGTCTTACTGTGAGGCGACAACGCTACCGCAGCACCACCACAGCGGAACCGGGGCGATTAACATCTGTAGGCTATCTAATCCATAAAGATCAAAAGCTATTCTTTCACTGTCCAGCAGGAGGAACATTTATTTTTTTTTTTTGCAAAATCTTTCTATTAAGATTATATCAACAATATACAAACACAACTAAATATAAATCTCAAACAAAAAGTTCTACAGACTAAAACTACCTATATACAACTCTCATCCATATCTAAATGTGCTGAAAGTACGATAATTAGGTAAAGTCTTGACAGTATATATTCATATACCAATTTCCAAGTATCCCTCTGTGTTGATTTTTGCCTCATGGAATACCACAAATATTTATGTGCATATAAATGCTTTCTAGCAATAAGTTTAAATCCTTCCCATGATATCTTAGACCTGTCTTTCCAATTTAGGGTGATGTAATATTTTATCAACATAAATGTTGTTATTAGAAGGTGCATATTCTTAATATTCGAACCTATTGGGGGGATATGCAGGAGGGCAAATTTCCAAGATAAGGTTAATTTTTCATATCCCATTTTTTCTAATCTGACCCTTAGGGCACACCAAAGTTTGTATGAGCATTTGCAGCTCTAAAAAATGTGTATGATATCTGCTTCTTTCGAAGGGCAGAATTGGCAGTATGGTGGGACTTCTTTGTACATCTTATTTAAGATTGAAGGCGTAAAATAAGCATTATTTACAATCATAAGTTGAGTATATCTGAATTTTTGAAGGGGTTTGACTTTGGAAAATTTCTGAATCGCCTGTGCAATTATACTGGAGGAAATTGGGGGATCTTGTTTTGTCCAATAATTAGAGTGAATAGCCTCTTTAGTGTGTCTAATAGACGTAATGATTTTATAGACATTCGAGATCATTTTCTTTTTCAGTGTCAGCAGATCCCATACCATTTTACAATTATCTATGTGTGAGTCTGGGGTGTCAATATCCTCCCAAAATCTGCAACAAAGCTCTTTTAATTGTCTAATCATGACTGTATACTTGATCGGTAGATTAAGTTTGCTCCTAATGCTAGTTAAAGATTCCTGCTTAAGTATGAAAAAATCTAATACAGTTTTTCCTTTTAGTAATGGGTATGAATTCAGATTAATCATCTTATCATTTAATTGAATATTGGGATTGAGATGTAAAGGTTGGAGTGTCCTGAAAGCTGTGTGTAAGTTCATAGATTTGAACAGATTTTGTGTGATTTTAATTTGTTCCCATAATTCGTTTTGAACTTTATATCTTCTCCTGGACGTAGCATCTAAGAATGGGAGAGCCTTGGGATTAAAGTGTAGTGATTTAACATAATTATGCTATAATTTGACCCAACTTGGGCACCATGTCTTGAGTTCCTCCCTGTAACTCGCAATATTGATTACTCTACTACATTTGTTAATTTCATAAAATAATCTGAAGTCGGGTAGTCCCAAGCCTCCTTTGTCCTTAGGGTATATAAGTTTTTGATAATTTATCCTGACAGGTCTTGGGTGCCATATAAATTTCGACAGGGATGCTTGGATATTATTGAAAACTCTGTTATGAATCAGGGTGTTGGTAGCGTTAAAGGAGGAACATTTATTTTATGGCAGAACTTCCCATATATCTATAGCTGCACCCATGGTCTCGTTAACATATTCAAGAAGCAGAGCAAAATAATACGCACTCTGCTTTTCTCAATGTCATGCAAATCACAGTGGTTGAGCAGTTGTCATGTGTTCTCTGATTCAGAAATGGAAGAAGAAAATTATCTTTCTTGTTTATTTTATTTGTCAACAATGTCTGACTCTGCAAGCTGTCAGTTAATAATCTGAACAATTATGTTGTTTTATAACCATACTTTGTTTTATTCATTTTTAGTGGACAAGACTCTTGAATTGTAGCAGTTTTCCATATACATTATCTGGTATTTAGGGAATTTACTATACAAGTTAATACAAGTCACAGTCACAAAAATGCATTTTTTTAGTACACAATCTCATAGTGTATCAGAAAAATATGGTTCCATTAGTGACCTTCTTCCAGTACATGGACATTGTTAGTGCTACTTAAATCAAATGCACCTAGGAACAAATGAGAACACAAAGTGTGGATTACACTGTAATTAATAATTTGTGACTTTTTCATTTATAACAAAATTCTACCCATGCTTTGTATGTAACAAACACAGTTATTTCTAAATAATATCTTTTACTCAACGTCTAAGTGTTTTATTTTCTGAATCTATGATTTTAGTTCTGTTGTCAATGTTCTACTATTAAGTAATAAGAGAATATATGTGTTCTAGAAGAACAATATTTAAGACATTCAGCTTTCAAGATATGGGTTTTTGAATCTTGATATTTGCACATGTATACTGTTGTTGAATGCATGGACTTCAAGCTACAAACTTAGAAGTTCAATGATTGCAGCTATACTATGTTGGGCTTTCTAGTTAAGATATTTTGCAGTGGTGATAAAAATCAGGAGGGTTTTGTTTAACAGTATTTTAAAAAGAGGGGAGGCACCAACATTCTAGAAAAAGGTTATGGTGGCTTTAATACCCAAAGACAGTAAAGACTCCTCTGATCCAGCTTCATCTAGGCCCATCTCATTGCTAAACCATGATTATAAAGTGTTTATGTCTAAAATGACTACAAGAATGGCAATGGTGATGCAAAAATTGATAGATATGGATCAGTGTGGTTTTGTGGAGGGGATGCAAACATTTGACATTAGTAGAACAATGATGATCCAGAGGGAAGCAGAATGTAAGAAAATAGTGCTGTTGTTGATCGGTCTTGACACAGAGAAAGCATTCAATAGAGTAAGCTTAGGTTTTATGAGTAGGGCAATGGAAACATTTGCATTTCCTGATATAATAACAAGGTTAGTTAGAAGGATATATAAGGGATCAGAGGCAAAATTCAAAGTGGGAGAGTTCCTCTCTGATAAGTTGTGTCTGAACAGAGGAACCAGACCTGGGTGTTCTCTTTCCCCTTTGTTATCTGCATTACATTTAGAACTACTGGCAAAGAAAATATGGGACTCAGAAATAAAAATATATAATTAGTGTGGTGTTCAAGAAAAGTTGGCATTATTTGCAGATGATATTATTTTGCACCTGATGGAACCATAGAAGGACATCTCAGTGTTATGAAATATTCTGCTGAGAAAAAGTAGGCCATATAAAATATTGCATGATAACTATAGGAATCAATCAGACGAGGTTAGAAAAGATTGGGAGGAGAAATTAGACATGCAACTCACAATGGGAGGATATATGCATGGCTCCCAAATATGCAACAAAGTCTAGAGGATTTATAATTTTTGCCTGAAAGTGTGTTTATAGATACTTTTTTCCTCAGGTAGATGACAAATGAGCGATGGGGAAGAAAGACATAATTGAAAACATATGTTTTAGCAGTGTAATGAGTTAGCAGACTATAAAATTCCCTACAGAGTACTCCTGTCAGGAATAATGGGTGAAACTAAGGAATTTTTTTTTTTGAGCTGGGATACAGGATCTGAATTGCCTAGACATAGTAAGGCCTTGTTAAGTTTAATTATGGTGGCTGCTAAAAAAGCAGTTACTAGAAAATGGAATTCAAAATCTAAACCAACTATACCTGAAGCACTGAATATTGTAACAGAGATAAAAGACCAAAAGATGGGATTTTTAGAAAAGAGTAGGAGTAAATCACATAGAAGAAAATGGGGCCTATGTTCAGCCATCAAA
>NC_056738.1:441367998-441510498 GCF_019279795.1 Protopterus annectens
GTATGTGTGTGTGTGTGTGTGTGTGTGTGTGTGTGTGTGTGTACATGTATGTATGTATGTATATATATATATATATATATATATATATATATATATATACATACTGTGGTGCAATCTTGGAGTTGGTATATTTAAGTGGGGAAGGGGGGGGTAAAGGTCCTCACTTTATTTTGTTTTTATATTATTAAAAAATTGCTGTTCCATAACTTTGCTCTTTTCAGACTTCGGGTTTTACATGTCGACGAAAGAGCGTTCGCTGTTAAGTCACTTCTCTCTTCTAATATAGATCCTATATAGATAGATATATATGTGTGTGTGTGCCTACTTGCATGTAAAATGGAGACAGTCTGAAATTATCCATTATTTTCCAAGTAGCATACTGAGTTGTTGTGATTTTATTTTCATAGCTTGTATCTGACTGAAAGTATGTATGCGTTCTTTTTTGTTGTTAATTTCAAATGTATCTGAAGGTTATACCTTTTAGTCCCACATTAGAACAGGCTTATACCATAAATGTTAGTAGAAGATTACAGCAAGTGAGAAATTAATCCATGTTCCAAGGAAATCAATTTCTTGCCTTTTAATTTGGTGATCTCCTGAAACCAAAACAGCCTGTGACTTTTTTCTTGAAACAATGAACATTGCTGCTCACTCCTAGACATCCATTTTCTTCTTTGTAGTTGAGCAGCTGCTTATAATTATGGGAAGACATTAATAATTGTTAATGGCTGCCACTGAGTTTTCAGTTTTTTTCAGTTCTAGGATAACCTTGCTTATAATGTATGTTGGTATTCAAAAAAATCTTCCTAGACTACTCAAAATATTTAACTTCTTTCTCATTCTGTAATTATTTCTTTCATAGACAAAGATGTTCATCGACTGGTCTTCCACTCAGTCAGCCATTTGCATGCTGGTGTCTACAAAAGTGTCATTGCCAACAAAGTTGGAAAGGCTGCTTGCTATGCACATCTGTATGTAACAGGTAAGGCATGAGAGCTGTTTCTTTAACTGTATCAGTAAGGAATATCTTTAATCTTCTGATCACTGATTTTATATCACATACATGTTGTGAGAAAAGTAGGAACTGCCAGCACAACTAGCTAAAAGTTTGTAAAAAATTATAAATCATTTCTGAATATAAAAATGATTTATATAAGATGCTTGTGTTACAAATGTATTAGAACTGTTTGTCATGTGTATATCAAACTGATTTGTACAGATGTTTGTGCTGAAAAGGTATTTGTGAAGTGATTGTGTTTGAAATATATCTTCAGTGTGCCCTATTGGAGAGAACAGAAATGTACATGCACTACTGTAACTGTTTAAATGTATATGTTTTAACAGAGGAATCTGGAAAACATATGGTTAACCTCAGTCCAGCAAGCTTAAAAAAAAAAAAAAAATATATATATATATATATATATATATATATATATATATATATATATATATATATATATATATATATATATATATATATATATATATATATATTTATCTGAAAGTCAGTCACTTTTGGGCTAGGCCATAAAGATGCTATCTAACAGGTTTCAGTGCAGCCAGTCTCAAAGTCTGTACTAGGAAGCTTTCTGCATTGTCTTTGGGGTGAACTAATTACTGCACTGGATGCATGGAGATATGCACTTGTTTTATGTTCCAGCACCTGCCACAGATCTGAGCAAAAGCCCTTGTGATTGTATTTGTACAGGTAGGTGCTAGATTCTGCAAGCTTCCAACAATGGGGATTTGTATAAAAACTAGAAGTCAGGTGATCAGAAATTATGTCATTCTGCAAGCTATCCCAGATGTATATTTTAGATATTATTTTGAGGAGTCTCTCATTGAGCCTCAGCATTCTGTATTCTGCTATGGGCAAGACAACAAGAAGGATCATTCACCACATCATCTGCCTTGCTCTATAAAGTAAGTAGGGAATATTATAATTCTCTCAGATTCAGTAAGGAATATAGTGAAGCTTAGTTTGAATATTGTTTTTCTTTGGCTGAGAATGTCCTGCAATGTTATTTGAAAAATGTCCTGTAGTTTTGAACTCCGATGTCACTGTGCATTGATATTTAGTATTGTCTTGTTCTTTCATTATTTATTATTAAATATATTTAAACCTTTCATTGTGGCTGATCTTTGTAGAGATATTTATGTTTTGAGAGTACTTGCATATTTATTTTGTGAAACTGTGTGGGCCACTCCTAATAGCTTTGCTCTTGGTCTAACTATCATTTGTATTAATATTAATTTAATTCAGTAAAGCTGGACACCCTTTGTTAAGGTCCTTAAAGTAGCTGACAAATGGTTCTGGTGGCAGTGAAAACTACCTTATAGTCTGGGCAAGAGAGGGCATATCTAATAAACCTGTGCCAGCCTTTCCCAAGTGTGTGTGTGTGTGTGTGTGTGTGTGTGTGTGTGTGTGTGTGTGTGTGTGTGCGCGCAAATCAAAGTTCAAAGATTGTGTGTGTTGTGTGTGTGTGTGTGTGTGTGTGTGTCAGCTATTTGGGCAGGGAACGAAGCACTGGTTGGACAGTGAGAGTATTAGAGGACTTGGCTTGAAATCCTGGCTAAGGACTCAACTCTATAGCTGTGCCAATGGGGAGTCTTATTGGGGATCTGGAGAAAGAGAGAGGAACCAGCCCAGGTCTGTGTTCCCTGTGTGCTCTTAAGGGAAATTGTGTTTGATTGTACTTGATGCAGAGAGCTGCATCTGGAAATACTGGGTATGTACCTGTTATCCTCCTAGTGAACGTTCCCCACAAGTGCCAGTGGTGTGGATTGAGGCTCCTTGATTACTGGCTCAGAGGTGGAGGGTCATCACATATTGGTTGGCAGTGGTAGGATATCGACATTACACATGTTCCTAAGAAAGAGAGTATATCACCAGCATAATGTTTTAGTCCTTTCCCTTTAATCAGATTGTTTAGTGGTAGTAAATCTTGTGCAAACAGAAAAGGGGTAGGATTAAATCCTGTGTCACACCTAGTCACCAGAAGGTAAGCGTAAGAAGGTATAGTCCCTAGCATCACTGGATACACAAATACTTGGGATTCCATGGTCAATAATCTCAAATATCAACAAGAGGTTTAAGTACCTTGCTTATAATTTCAGTACAGTCGTCTCTGTACTGTTCTGAGCTTTAAAAAAAAGATGAACATGAAGCAGGCCATAAGAATGCAGACATGACTCAACGTATATGCAAATCACTATATTAGTTATTTTGCCTATAAAATAAACATTTGGGATTAGAGAATATTCCCCAAATTGTTTTAATCCAAGATGGCTTCTTCACTACTATGGTAACAACAACAGCCTATCTTAAATAAGATGGAAAAATCCCAGAGCAGAGGCAGGACTAAAATTATTGAAAAAAAATAGATCTACAGCTTCATGATAAATCAGGAAAAACAACTTGAAGGTCCAGTCCAGAACACAGAGACATTTATTTATTTATATATTTATTTATTGACATTTGATTACCAGGAAAATCCGACTGGGTAGAAGCCCATTTTCAGCAGAGGCCAGGGGAGAAAAGATTCAGATTATTACAAAACATTTTAATAACAATAATTTTACAGTCTTCAGAATTAAAGCAAAAACATCTACAGTTTAAATAATTATAACAAATTAGACATAATATGAAAACATTGGTTAAGATCGATGCAAGTTATATGACAATCATTTAATATGTATAGAGACTTTAGACAATTTGAAGACAAATTAAAGGTAAGTTATTCTAATACATTCAGGAGTTACAATATGAAGTGAAGGGGAAAACAGGCTTATAGTATATTTGTTGAGAAAGTCAGGGAAGAGAATTTGATAGAAGTAAGGAAGTAAGTGAAGAAGGGAGAATAAGGAGCTATAAGGAATGAAAAAGTACTTGTTCACATTTAGGGATATAGTTTATTCTGGTTTTGAGCAAGAACAGAGCCAGATTTTAGATAGGAAGTCTTTCAGAGTGGTTTTGAATGATGGGAGGGTATTGACCTAATGGATACAGGTAAGGAGTTCTAGGCCTCAGCAACCTTGTACTAGTACAGACAATGCCCAGCAGATTTGATAGGTTTGTAGACAGACTGGAGTTTTTGGTCGCTGGATTGCACTGTCCAACTCGGAACATAGTTACGTTGAATGTCTTCTAGTGCTGGACAGGCAGATGGATACTGGAAAATTTTATAGGTGGTAAGAAGCTGAGTATATGTCAGTTGATCAGGCAGTTTTAACCAGTTTAAGCTTTTTAGTAATATACAGTGGTGGGCTCTGAAAGGGGTATTTGCTGCAAATTTTGCAACTTTGTTATAGCATCATTCATGTTTTAATTTTTGTGAAGCGTGGCGGTTAGTGAGGATGGAAGTGCCATAAAGAAGTGTGAAGAAGAGATAAGTAGTGGCAAGTATAGTTTTTAAGGCATCGGTGAGAAAGTTTTTGGCTCTGTAAATCATCCCGAGTTTTTGATGTGTTTTTCTTCTGCAGCTTTGTTTATGCAGGTCAAATGTAAAATTTTCACCCACTATCACCCCAAATAACTTGCTATGAGAAGTGAACTGCAGTTGTTGTATTATTAAGACAGAGAGGACTTTAAATTTTGTTTTTTCATGAGTGAGGGATATGGGGGAAAAATAGTAGTTTGGTCTTTTTTGGGTTGAGCATGAGTTGTGACTTACAAAGCTATGTTTCAGTGGCTGTTAAAGCTTCTTGAGTAATTTTTTGGAGGTGTGCCATGTTATTAAATGTGTAAATGAGAGTGGAATCTCTGCATATTGTATTAGTGTGTCCTATTGTGTGGACGTATAGAAGGTCTTGGTGAAAATATTAAAGAGAAGGGGAACAAGGATAGAGCCTTGTGGAACACCGGTTGTGATTGGAAGGTAAGGAGAGAGCGTGGAGTGCCATTTTAATGACTGATACCTATTGGACAGGTAACTTTTGAATGACAGAAGAGTGGACTGACATAGACCTAGTGAGGACATTTGAAGTAGAAGTTTGCTATGACAAACTTTGTCAAAGGATTTAGACAAGTCTAGAAATAAGGAGGAGACTAGTTTGCCATTTTCTCTAGCTTTATTGACAGTATCTGTATAGCTTAGAAGGGCATTGCTAGTACTATGGGACGGATGGAAGCCATGTTGTGTAGGGGATTGGAGTTCTTCCTGAAGGAGATATTCTAACAATTATTTTTGAATACATTTTTCAAATATTTTGGCAAGGGGAGATAAGATTGCTATAGGTCTGAAATTATTAACATCTGTTGAATTCCCTCCTTTGTGCAGAGGGATAACGTGTGACTTTTTTCCAGAGAAAGGGAAAGTGGGATTCCTGGACTGACCTATTTATAAGAACTGAGACAGTATAGGCAATGCTATTGGCTGCTGTTTTTAGGTACTCACTTAGAAGGGCACCAGCTGAAGAAGAGCATGGCTTAAATTTGTTTAAGAGTAGTTTTATATAGGATATGATCACAGGTTTGAACTTGAAAGAGCATGTAGCGATATGCTATCAATGTCAGATGAGTCAAACTCACACCATCACATTTAAGAAACTAGGATAGATCCAGTGTAATTAGTAGAAACGTCCACAAGTAAACCTGCAGATAATATCAAACACAAAAGTGTAGGTTCACCAAAATGACTAAACCAACTAAGAACCAATACACCAATGTGAGGATACTGTAGAAGGACACTGGACCACAGGATGTAAAATCCACCAATTTATTAAATGAACCAAAAATGATTGCCAGCAAAAATGGTCAGTTGAAGCTTGACATGCAAATACAATACAAAATGGGACTTCCTCAGAACAATGGATTGCCATCAAACATTGTCCAAAATTGGAAAAAAAAAATTTCTGTCTTCAGATCATTTTCTCCTAAGTGCACTAATAAAAATCAGTGTAGGATTTACTTCTAAACTTCATCTAAAATCTGGTGAGATGAACCTTTACTCTGCCTTTCTGCTCTTTCAGCTACTATTTTCATGTCAGAATGTGCCAAGTAAATTTGGTCGCTCATGGGGCCTGCAGATAACTGGGCATCATTTGAGGGAGAAAAATGTTTCTTGGCTTCACTTTCTGTGACTGTAATTTTTTTTCTGTTTATGAGGCAGGTTTAACTGCACAGGTCGAAGAGCTTGACAGGGTACTTTGCTGGTGCATGAATCTCACAGGTTAAGAATATCATTTGTGAATCTTCTTATTTATTTGATACATTGCAAGATAATTTATTAAAATAAGCATATCCTCAAAAAAAAAGTCCTGCTGTGCCCTTTCCAGCATAGTTCTTTAAGCTCATAGTCATACCTGTGTTTATAGGCAACAACAGGTACTGGATATTCACAAATCAGAGCAAATTTCTCAAGAGTGCCTACAAGGGGTCTGGTATGGGCAAAACTAACTGCTCAGGATATTTTAAAATGGGCTGCACTGGTAGCTGATCCTATTCAGATATTACCTTGAGAAGTGTTTCTCAAATCTCCAGACTGGATAGCTCAATATAACTGGTGGAAGCATAAGTCTGGAATTACTCATATGCTGGTCAGACCAGAAAACTGTTTTTTCCACTGTCTCCACTGTGAACTAAGGTTAATAAAAAAAAAAGAAATCAAATTCCTCTGAGGTGCACTGACCATATGAATGAAAAACTGACTGCATGGAAGTTTTGCCACTTTAAAAAATGTATTTTATTATGAACTCCATTCTGAGTGCTTTGTCATGTCAAAACAAGACTCTCTTTGTTCTTTTTGTACGTGACCTGCTTAGATCTAGTGACATTTTACACAAATTGTGCATCACATTGTTTTAACACTGGACTTTGTTCTTGAAGCAGAGCATCTTACGTTCTCAGCTATGAACCTTACCTTCATATTTCTTATAAAAGAGAGGCAATGATCTTCACGACATTAGCACCATACTATAATGCCTCTAGTATCAGCCAGCCTGATGGTAAAGAGAGAGAGAGAAAGAGACCTGTCTCATAGCCCTAATGCCAGTATTCTATTTTCTCTTACCACTTAAATCCCAGTCGAGAAGCCATAGATCTGGTCACTTATCCTGTCTGGGAGTGGGGGGGGGGGGGGGTTTGCTGTATCTGTAAGCTTCTGGCTTTCAGCAGGCAGATATTGACAATGAGAAGACACAGTAAAATGACCACTGCAGGGCAGAATCATGGAATACTTGATTTTATGCTGTTTTACAAAAAGTATTTTGATGATGGGAAGAAGCTCCATGAAGAAGTATATAACAAAATACTCTCATCCCACGACAATTCCCAAGGTGTCTGATGTCAGTAGGGACAGCAAGATTCCCAAAAATGGAACTAAAAAGAGGAAACATTAACTAAATTTTAAGAGCAAGACATGAATGCAACTTTGAACTAAAGCTCTATTTTATGGTCTGGTATGACTAATTTTTTTTATTCCGTTTCTGGTTATACTTTGAACTGTCGTATTTGGGAAATAAACTTTATTGTGATTTTATGTATTGTGACCTTGCCATGCTCTTCTACTGTGTTAAAGAAATTAGCTGAGATAGATTATGTGCACATATTGTGCGTGTGTGTGTGTGTGTGTGTGTGTGTGTGTGTGTGTGTGTGTGTGTGTGTGTGTGTGTGTGTGTGTGTGTGTGTGTGTCTATACATGCGAGCATGTTTGTATGTGTGTGCATGTGTGTATGTCTGTGCGTGTGTATATGTGCGTATGTGTATGTCTGTGTGCATATGTGTGTGTGTGTGTGTGTGTGTGTGTGTGTGTGTGTGTGTGTATACAGCAGGTGACTGTGAAACTTCAAAATGACAGCTGCACATGTATAATGCATGATGTATTAGTTATCTGAATCTCATTTTCTTCCAGATGTTGTTCCCAGTCCACCGGATGGTCCCCCAACAGTGACAGCAGTGACTGGTAGAACTGTCACCCTCAAATGGAACAAACCAAAGAGACTTGACCCTGCAATAGGTAATATAACAATTTCTGTATGCATAGAAAAAAGATTAATCTTTATTTAATTTATTTGAAGAATGAGGTATGTGGCAGCAAAATCTGAGAAAATTATTTGATAAAAACATCTTCAAGTAATGGGATGGACCTCCTCATCTTTACTTTTATTTATTTATTTGTTGACCAGGAAAAGTCCAACAGGGCAAAACCCATTTTCAGTGGAGGCTCGGGGAGAAAGGCTCCTAAGTAAAACATGATGTATATTTATAAACACAGGGTAAAAACATCTATACATGAACTTATTTACATGATTTTTTAAATATTTTTTACATGAACATAACATTTTAACACAAAAAAAGAGAGAAATTACTATAAAATGTGTTAATTATTGAATCGGGAAATAACATAAAGTAATAATGTATTGGTAGCATGATGGCTGCAAAGAAAAGATGAGACTGGGGTGTTTCTGAGTTTAGTAATAATTTACAGACAGACAAGTAGAATGTAGCTTAGAAATAATAAGAGAGAAATGAAAGGAGAAGTTATGGAAATGAACAGGAGGGTACATGGACTGAGGTGGAATTATAGTTTGTGGTGGGGTGTGAGAGAAGGAGGAAATGTAAGAGTTTAGGAAATTAGTGCAGTATGAGGACGAATGATAAGATAATGAAAGACTACGAAGCAAAGTGGATGTAACAGTTGGAGAAAAGTAATCCGAGTAAAGCTAGCCATGTGAGCAGGAAGAACAGCACCATCTTTGGCAGATGTACTGTTTAAGAAAAGGTTTGAAACGATTTAAGTTTTCTGTCTGTTTTAACTGTGTGGGGATTTCATTCCAGAGTTTTGACACATAATGAGAGTAGAGAGAGCCTCCAGCAGTGTTGAATGTCTTACTGATACATAGTAAAAGTTTATCACTAGAGTATTTTGCAGTGCTGGGCATTTTGTACTTGTTTATAGATTGTTTGGGTGAACCATGTTGTTGTCTGATTACATAGGTTGCGAGGTGGTCACTTATAGTATCTGGTAAGCAACAAGAAGGTTTTATATTATGGGGTTTGTTTGTCAGTATCCAGTCCAGTGTGGACTGCCTGTTAGTGTTTTTGTTGATTCTGGTGGTGGAGCTTATTAGTTGATTGTAGACAAATACGTGAATAGAGTTCTTGGAGTTGGTACTGTTTATGGATTGCCAGTCTATATTAAGTTCACCTAAGATCAAGGTTTACTGGGGGATGTTGTCAGATATCCAGTATAGGATATTTTCGGCCTTGGTAATGTTGTTGCTTAGTAGGATGTATACTGCTGAGATACGTATAGATTTATTTTGGTTGATTTTAAGGTATGCAATCAGAGGTTCAGCATTATTAAATTTTAGGATATTTAGATGGACTGGATTTTTTATAAATAATAGCAATACCACCCACTCTTGTATAATGTGAATTTTATAATGTGAATGTAGAAGCCAAGCTGGCAGCTTGGTCTCTTGCCTAAACCTCTTGCTAGCATGACCCACATTTCACTAACTTGTTGACGCCTGTAAAACAAGTTTTTCATCTATTCCTTTATTGCTCAGCAGGTGGCTTGGCATGTTCTAGTGAATATTCCTCACCACCTATTTCCTAGCCTACTTCCTTTCTTCCTGGGACATCATTTAGTACTGATCCTTTGGCAGCATTAGGTGCAAGTCCGTCAGTATATCAGTGAGATGTACCCCATCCCAGTGAAATAACCATGCCTCTATGCTTGACAGTTCTTCAGTCTATTAACTTTCACTTTATGGTCTTCTATTACTTTTTAAATATTTCTATTTATAGATTTCCTTGCTATTTGCATTTTATACTGTGGTTGTGGTGCCACGGTAGCGTTGTCGCCTCACAGTAAGACGTTGTCCTGTTCAATTCCCAGTTAGAGCATCTTCTGTGTGGAGACATGCATGAATGGGCGTGCCTTCATTGAAGGTTGTGCGTCAGGGCTGGCAACTCGGCACGTAAAAAATCCACTGCCAATCATTAGCGGACCGGAGTTCCGCTGTGGCGACCCCTAACCGGGAAAAGCCGAAAGACGCAACAACTTATTTGCATTTCCTTTACTTGTATCCCCTTGTCTTGGGATCTATGTAGGACCATTTTAAATACATGTAAGAATGCACTTCATGCAGTTGTTTTAAATAGTGGTTCAAAGTTGAAGCTGTGTTGATTCTGCATTGTTGAAATCATTCCCTCGAAGATGTGTAAGTAAAATGTCCATCTCTCCTTCTTCTTCTTCTTCTTGCTGAAACAAGATCATTATTAGCTGGTCCCATCTCATGTGTCTTATTACATTTCACTAGATTAAGTTCCAGGAACAAGAAAGCATACATTTTGTTTGTGTATTCTGTTATCCAAGTTGTGTTAATATGACCAATGTACCCCACATTCCCCAGGTCCATTATTAGCTATTATTATTCTTTCTGTGTATGTATGTGTGTGTGTGTGTGTGTGTGTGTGTGTGTGTGTGCGCACGAATATATATATCTATCCAATATATATATATATATATATATATATATATATATATATATATATATATGGGTTCACTACAGAATCTCGAAATACTGAAATCCCGAATTTTAGTATTTCGAAATTCTATAGCCGAAAGCTTTAATCACAAAACCCCAGAAGTGCAAATTCAAAATCCTGAAGTTCTGAGATTTTGAAATAATGCTTCTGGTGTTGTGGTGTGTGAATGGATAGGTGTAAGTTCAGGTAAGTATGTATGCGTAAGTGTGTTGGTTGGGGCCTTTAGTGTATGTTAGTGTGTGTTGTGGCTGTGATGTGTGTGTGCATGGGGCTGTGAAATGTGTGGGTGCAAGTTACCTTTGTGTGTGTGATTGTGTGATCTCGGAGTTAGTATATATAGGTAGGGGTGTGTGGGGGGGGCGCAGCCCCTCACATGGGGAGTGCAGGGGGGTGCCCCCCTGGTTGTCTGTAGTGTAGGATTGTATGTTTGATTGTGGGTAGACAATGTATGTATGTGTATGTGTGTGGTGTATTTGTAGTGTATGTTCGCAATTTTATATTTTGCGGTTCTGGGGTTTCAGGATTTAAAGCATTTGGCTATAGAATTTTGAAATACTGAAATTTGGGATTTCAGTATTTTGAGATTCTATAGTGAACCTGTATATATATTCCTATATATTTTCAATGTGCGCATTTATATGATATGTATTTTATAAACATATGTTCTTGTCATTTGTCATTTGCATACCTTTTGTTTGCTGGTATGAAACCTCATTAAAGTATAATATTACTATTAAATATTAATATACTTACAGTAAAATGATAGATCTCCAGCTCTCACTCTACTAGTCTACTTGATCTGTTTTTTTTTATTGTCCACAAGTTCATTACTTTCAGTCTACAGCAGAAATGTGTGCTAATGCTAGTAGTATAAAATCTGTGCATGTCCTTCAGGCCTAAGTTCATACTCTGTCCTTTTGCCTTCTCAATGGTCATCTTTGTTTCAGTTGTATGTAAACTAGAAATTCTGTGAATGAAATCTTTTTGAGAGCTTATGTTTCTTTTTAGACACAGGATCAAGCTATAGCTCAAGGTAGTTCAACTGCCCTCTCTTTGAACTGTGGTTCCACAACAGTTGACTCTGTCCGAGGAATCAGCCCATTCTTTTATCTGGATGAAAGCCAACCATCAAGCTTAACTATATCCTCTTAAAGTAGCATCTTGGTGATAGATGAAGAAATGTACTTCTTACTAATCATATGGTCATCTCCGTGGTGCAGAGTGATAATGACCTAACTGCAACCCATGTGACCCAAGTTTAATTTTTGGCCTAGCCACTGGAGGAACCTACCTTGGGAGAGTGACAGGCTTTGGGAAGGAGTGTGTAGGAATATGCTGGGGGTATACCCACTGTGTCATCAATTTTGGTGGATAACAGTGATTGCCGTTTGGAGAGGCAGTGATCAAAAACAAGGATTAAGAGCCTCTGAATTGCTTGTCACCATGACTGCAAGGCACAGCCTCTCATGCTATACCCCTACTAGATGACATTCTCAGCATGCTGTAGACAAAATGACCTCCATACCTCCACACAGCATGCATCTATCATTCAGTATGCAGATGACACTACCTTAATCTGTGCTGCACAAAACATTCCCACCCTCCTGCAAACAACTCATCTAGCATTCTCTGACATTCAAAACTACCTTACCAAAGCCCAACTTATCCTCAATCCAAAGAAAACTCAGCTTATGATTATAACCAGTTCTAACAAAAACACTAACAGTCAATTCACTATCTACTCCACAAATGCTACTCCAATCGCTCCAGTGGCACAGGCTAAGCTATTGGGAATAACCATAGACTCCCACCTAAAATTTGATCGTCATCTCAACTTAATTATTAAAAAAGTACATGCCAAACTGGGATCACTCTGCCGTATCAAACCATTTCTTACCAACAACACAAGATCAGCCATTGCTCGCTCCCAACTTCTATCCACCCTACTCTATGCATCTCCCATTCTGACTAATCTCAACAAAACTGAACTAAGCAAAATGGAAGCCTGCTATAACAGAATTGCCCGCTTTGCTGCAAATTGCTCATATAGAACTCATCACTGTACTGCTTTGAGACAGCTCCACTGGCTTAAACTGCCCAACCTCCTAACTTGCAATCAGCTCTGCCTCTGTCATTCTATTACCTCCCCAATAAGAGTCCTGCCCTCAAAAACCTAGTACAACATACATCACTCAGCTAAAAGGCCTCTTAGATCATCAAGCAAACTACTACTAGAAGACACCAACAGCTACAATAGCTTTGGAGATGCGCTATATAGTAGTTCAGTGGCTAAAAATGGAACTCTATCCCCACTAGCATTCAAAGCCTCCCTTAAAGAACTCATCAGGCAACATCTCAAGCAAAGTTGGCAGTGCAATGATTGCTCCCCAGGCTAGTGAAAGCGGATAATGTATACATACTAAATCTAGAGTACTTGATAATAGTTTTCAGTCTTACTCACAAACACTGGCTAATCTACAATGTATGTACTGTACCTGTGTACTATGTATGTATTCTAACTATGTTCCAAATTTCAGCTGTACACCACAAATCTATTAATTACCTTTATTTTTAAATTAATATTTTTTTGTTTGTTCTCTCCACTGTAACTGTTGATGTGCTGCATACCACTGTAAAACAATGTCTCTTGTAATTTGTGTGTATACTGATCATGTCTAAATATCTAAATGTATCTGTAATTTTTCTTTGTGGAGTTTTTCTCCCCAGGCCTCTGCTGAAAAAGGGCCTTTTTGGCTCAGTCAGACACCCCCGGTTAACAAATTTAAAATAAATAAAATAAAGTAGGGTTCCATCAACATTCAGAGCTGGACAGTATGATGGTCTTTTGCTCATTTGCTTCTGTCTCCAGTTGTGGACCATTCTGAGCCTGTAAATGCCCTTCTGGCAAGCGACACATCTGGGTCTTGCCCAATATGCAGATAACAGAGCTATAGGATGAACAAGGGTATGTGAAATCAGCAGTGGTACCCAGTACCAATTCCATTCTGCAAGTCTGATCCAGTGGCATAAAAAATAGCTAGATTATCCACATGCATAAAAATGTAATTTAAATATACAAAGGCAACCTTAGTTATTGAAATAATGTGTAACGAAAAGACAAAGTAGGCCCAAAAGTGAATGCTATTGTACTACAAAAATCACTGACTTAAATTCTCAACGTTTGCGACTTTTCTTTTAAAATTCCTGTTCCCTGTAGCAGGTAATATAATCATTTTTGGCTGCATTTGGGGACTTTTTCAATGCAAAGCCAGTTGCAGATTGGGACTGAAATAACTGGTGGCAGTTGACTGAGTCAAAATGTGCAGCAATTTCAGTAAAAAATGTATCGTTATGTCAATGTCTATCCTTTGCCAGAAACCATATGGGAGTCATATTACTGTGCTCATATATAAAGTCATGCTGACTTACAGTGGATAGAAAAAGTGTACACACCCCTGTTAAAGTGCCAGGTTTTTGTGATATAAAAAAATGAGACCACAATAAATCATTTTGAAACTATTCCCACCTTTAATGTGACCCATAACCTGTACAATTCAATTGAAAAACAAACAAATCTGTTAGGGGAAAAAATATGGAAAACAGAAAATGTACAATAAGCTTGTTGTATAAGTGTGCACACCCTTAAACATACTTTGTTGAAGCACCTTTTGATTTAATTACAGCATTCAGTCTTCTTGGGTACACACCTGCCATCAATGAAAGAGACTCTGATTAACCCCAAATAACGTTCAGCTGTCCTAGTAGGATTTTCCTGACATTTACTCAGTTGCCTACTACAGCAAAAGACATGGTTCACAGAGGGCTTACAAAGCATCAAAGGGATCTCATTGTTGAAAGGTATCAGTCAGGAGAAGGGTACAAAAACATGTCCACAACATTGGATATACCATGGAACATAGTGAAGACAGTCATCAAAAAGTGGAGAAAATATGGGGCGACAGTGATGTTGCAAAGAACTGTACGTCCCTTCAAAATTGATGAAAAGGCAAGACAAAAACTGGTCAGGGGGGCTGCCAGGAGACCTACAACAACATTGAAGGAGTTGCAGGAATGTTTGGTAAGTACCACTTGTGTACTACATGTGACAACAATCTCCTGTATTCTCCATATGTTTGGGCTATGGGGTAGGGTTCGAAGATGGAAGCCTTTTCTCACACAGAAAAACATCCAGGCCTGGCTAAAATCTGCAAAACAATACATCGTCTCCCAAAAGCATGTGGGAAAATGTGCTATGGTCTAATGAGACCAAGGCTGAAGTTTTTGCCACAATTCCAAAAGGTACGTTTGGTGCAAAAATAACACTTTCATCACCAAAAGAACACCATCCCCATGGTGAAGTATGGTGGTGGCAGTGTCATGCTTTGTGGTTGCTTTTCATAAGCTGGAACTGGGGCTTTATTCAAGTTGGAGGGAATTGTGAACAGTCCCAAATACCAGTCACTTTTGGCCCAAAACCTTCAGGCGTCTGCTAGAAAGCTGAAGATGAAGAGGATTTCACCTTCCAACATGACAGTGACCCACAGCATACATTTGACTTGTACAGGTTATAGGTCACATTAAAGGTGGGGAAAGTTTTGAAATGATTTATTATGATCTCATTTTATATATCACAAAAACCTGGCATTTTAAGAGTGTTGTGTACACTTTTTATATCCACTGTACGTGCAAAATTCCATACTCAGAGATATATTTATATTTTTAAAGCTACTTGCCTTTGCAGAGGCCTTTACCAATATGGACAGCAGGGTTATGGGAAAGTACTTGCCTGAAAAGGCACCAGGAATTCACTGAGCTTAGAGTATGCTGAAAGAGTACAGGTGTACTTTAGGATAAACCTTGGGTGTCAGGTTAAGCTGTGTAATACTCCTCTGCAAAGGAAAATGATTTGTAGATTACAAGGATGAAGTCCAGCTGTACACTCAGCTTGTTGAGACTGATCACACAATGTCTGTTTACACCTAAGATCAGATGATGGCTGATGTGGCACACAGCTGCAGTGAGTAGCAATGTCACCTCACAGTAAGATGTTCTCTGGTATAATTCCTAGCTGGGATGACTTCTGTGTGGAGTCTGCATGTCCTCCCTGCACTTGTGTGAGTTTTGTCCACATACTCTTGTTTTTGCCTACATCCTAAGGATGTGCAATAAAATGAATGACAACTCTAAATTGTGTTGTATGTGTGCAATAGGAAAAAAAGCTAGCAATTTACTTTCGTAATCTACTTAGCCTAGTAAATAGCTCCCTATGGATGCCTGGACTCGCAATGCCAAGTCCAGTAAGGACAACACCTACACTAAGTGTACACTGCTTCAAGAGAACAAACAACACAAGCATGACTCATACCTTCTTCCTCCAAATTTAGGTTTAAGTAAATTAAAGGTTACCACAAAGTGTAGACTACATGTATACTTAATGTAATCTTTCTGAGTGACTAGAAAGCACAAAAAATGTGGTAGGGGTGTTCTTGAAAACAGATTTTCTACATTTTCAAGATGACGTAGAGAAAAAACCCCCACTCCTGGCACAATAGTAATCCTCATACCTTTAATGTTAGTTTGTGAAGCATCATGAGACTTGGCAAGAAGGATTACTGTGAGCATCTGCGGACATCAGTAGACAGCAATTTAAACTGTAACCAGTATACATTTAACAAGATCAAAAAGGATTTTCTGTAGTTATACATTTTTCAAAGGCATTTCTAATCACTCTAGGAAGATCAGAAAACCAGTTTGTACATCACAGATGCAATCTGCTATTGAATATAGTTCTGTATTTGTGGACATTGAGCATGCCACCTGACTGAATGTGAAAAGGTGCAGTGATTCCTTAGTAGTAAAATCATATGATTTTCAGAACTGAATGTGAAAAGGTGCAGTGATTCCTTAGCAGTAAAATCATATGATTTTCAGAAAGAGTCCGGGAACCTGTATTATATCCTGCTTTTTATAGGTTATTAATAGGTGACCTGTGCCCAGTCTATAAGTCAATGTCTGATCCAGGTTTGCAGTACACAAAAGATATAAGATGCATTATGTGACCCTTTCTTGGATTTCTGAATAAGCTTCTCATTATGGTCAGACAAAGTTAGTCTTTAGATTAAAATCAGTAGTAGTCTTGATATGTATACGGGAACTAGAAAATATCAGTATGCGGTTATGGGAGTCGACCCCCTTAAAGGCTTGTAGATCATATGCTTTATAAATGAACCTATGAATCTAAGACTGGTATGTGTGTAATACCTCTGGGCATGGGTAAGACAAAGATGGATATGGAGGTTTGGATTACATAGTTTATTAGTGTTTGCCAGTATTGTAAGGATATGGCCAATGCTAAAATTTGTGAGATTTCCTTCTGAATTGTGCTGGTTCTAAAGATGTAGAGGATGTTTTGCCTTTCATAAGGCTATGGCAAAACTTTATCTTGACTACTGTGAACAGTTCAGGAGACTGTATTAGGAAGTTAGCTGATCATTTCTGGTGACCTGTATTATGTGGGCTTCCTAAACACATCAGAATTATATGCTTCCCTTTCAGCCCTAAAGTGCTAGGTCATGTTAGCTAACAGAGTTTTTTTTTTTTAATTTATAGGTTATTACATTAAAGCTCTGGTTATGCTACCTCTATTGTTGTTGTTGTTCTTCTTCTTCTTTCGGTTTTCCCTGGTTAGGGGTCACCACAGTGGAACTCCAGTCCGCTAATGACTGGCAGTTGATTTTTACGGTGCCGAGGTGCCAGCCCAACGCACAACCTTCAACGAAGGCACGCCCATCCACGCATGTCTTTTGAACGCCACTCGACTGCGGGGAGGACATGCAGACTCCACACAGAAGGCGCTCCAGCCGAGAATCGAACAGGAGAACCTCTTGCTACCGCTGCACCACCGCGGCTCCTTATGCTATATCCAGCAGTTTGGAATTCACTGTTACACATACGTATGATGCAGGAGATTACTACCAACTGCTGATATTACTGATGCTGAGTATAAACAGGGACTTGAAGCATTAAGCATTTGTTGTATAATTATTCTACTTTAGGTATCCTGTTGTAGAGAGTCTGCTAGATTTAACAGAGTCTATATTACAGCTATCATTGTTCTTTTCAGTTAAATAGAATGTAATAGAAATAGTTGTAGAACACAACAATAGGACAAATATGTCTCTTAGTCATTCTTGTATTTTTGTTGCCCAGTGTGAAGCCAAATACATTTTAGTGATAAAAACATATGCATACACTGCTGTAAGCATTCTACCTTTTTCAGTTTTTCATTTCTTTGGTGCCCAAGCCTGAAATAATCTTTAAGACTGATTGTAAAGATCACAGAGGAGTAAGGCTATGAGCTGCAAACAAACTTCATCCTGCATCCAGAGTTTGATTCCTCAGCCTCCATCTTTCTTCTTTTATGACTATTAGCAAGTCATTTAACCAGACAGTAATTCTGAGACACCCCTGAAAAACTGCACCTAGTGGGTTTACCTGGTTAACAAATTAATAAAATAAAATAACATAAAATAAAGTTTCCCCTCAGTCTCCCTACTGGCCCATTCATTCCTTCCTGACTAAGACCTTGCTGGCCCATTCATTCCAAAACCAGCAACAATCAGGTGTCAAGGTTGATACCCTCATCTGCTGTAATGGTTGAGAGTTTTTGTTTTATGCACCTAACTCCCCCCCCCCGGCTGCAGCAACTTCAGTGATGCAATCCCTAAGCAGTGCAGTGTGTAATGCAAGTACAGTCACACAAATCTTCTCTGAAGGCCATCCCTTAGCCCTTCCCTTCCCTACCGCTTTCTGCGATAGGTAAGTTGAAAATGGCCACTACCTTCCCATCTCTCTTCCACGAACTCTTCCCAGCACGAGCCACTCATTCAAATCCGGGTTACAGGTGCAAAAGTCAGGAGTTCATCATCTCTTTTGCCAGTGGAGCTGGCCTGAAATAAGCATTTTATTAATATAGCTTTTTTATATTTGGTGAGGTGATGCAGCAATGTTATAAGACCTTTGTAAAGATATGAATTCTAAAAATGTTTAATTTAATGTTTATATTTTAGTTCTATGGCATGACCAGCTGTCCCCCCTGCTACCAGTATCCATAGGTGTCCCTCAAGGATCCATCCTTGGCCCGCTGTTGCTCTCACTATTCACTAACCAAATCAATTCCTCCTCACTCACAGCATCAGTAGTACAATATGCAGATGACACCACCCTTATAAGTGCCGCCCCCCACATTAAAGGAACTGCAAATCCTCACCCAAAACACTTTTACTCTAGCTGAAACATGGTTCACAAACATCAAACGTATTCTTAACCCCAGAAAAACGAAATTAATTATTTTCGGCCCAGGTCATGCTCCCCTCTCAACAACACTTTCACCATTCACTCCAAAGATAACATTTAAATCACTCCAACTGCACACACTATACTCTTAGGTGTAGAAATAGACAATAACCTCAAATTTGACATCCATATAGCACAAACCATTAAGAAAATTAATAAAAAAACTAGGACTTCTCTATAGGAACACACACTTTATCATAAAACAAACCAAAGCTACTATTGCAAGAACTCATCTCTTATCCATCCTTCTCTATGCCTCTCCCATCCTAACTAATCTTTGCCAGAGTGATCTGAACAAAATGGAATCTTGTTATAACAAAATAGCCAAGTTCGCTCATACAAATCCCACCACTGTCTCGCCCTTAACCAACTCAGTCGTCTCAAGCTACCTCAACTACTTCTGTTTAATCAACTCACAATAGCGCATAATCTCTTCTACCTTCCAGAAAAAAAATACCTGCACTGCAAAATGTAATTAACCCCCACATCCCTACCAGAGCCTTACGATCTAGTTCCCAGAACCTAATAAGCATTATCAGACACAAAAATGATGCTGGCAAATCTCTCTTTGCTTGCACTATTGCCAAACTCTGGAACAAACTACCTAAACAAATAACCTCCACTACCTCCACTATTCAATTTAAGAAACTCCTGAGAACCCACTTCTCAAACAATTGACTTTGTTCATGCTATTCCCGGGTTAATTTGCACTAATACCTTGTTCAAGGATTCTACTAAAGGTCCCCTAATTCCTTTCTCTGTAAAGCTTAATAACCACTGGTTATTTTCTGTAACAAAATATTACGACTACTCATATTTTTTTTTTGTTTCTTTGTTTCCTTGTTCTGAATTTTATATTCTATATAAACCCTATTATTGGATTACTGTATGCTAACTTTACTTGTTAATTGTTAAACTATACTTTACTTATGTTTCCATGGAACCTATATCTTTGTACAATATTCTTTTGTAATTTCTTTATGTCATGCTATTGGACCTTTTCTCCCCGGGCCTCTGCTGAAAATGGATATGTGTCCAGTAGGACTTTCCTGGTTAACAAATGTAAAATAAAATAAAATAAAAAATAAAAAAATTTGCACCAATAAAAAGTTCAGTTCATTTTTGCATACAGAATTATTGGTAGCATTTGAGCAGTAATAATATAGCACCTATAGGGAATAAGTGGAAAGGAATTAACTACTATATTTCTGTAATTGCCAACCCATACCTACTAAACAAAATATCCAATATGGTAAGTATAAGACACTAAACAGTGGAAGGAGTAGTAATTCTGCGTTTATGGATACCACTGATGGTCACAAGTTGGTCTGCAAGTAGGCTGTATCCTATAAATTTGTTAAAACAGCTTAAGCAGAGAGATCTTACATTATATTGTCTATCCACTTTGGTTCATGGGTGTTCACCATCAGGTGAATTTGACCCAGGAAGTGCAGCTACTTTAAAACACTCAAACTCTACCCCTGTTCCCACGATTCACCTGTCTCCTGCATCTCTTAGAACTAGTTTGCCACCCAAGCAACTGAATGTGATGTAATGCTTGCAGCTAAGTGAAATTCTGTTTCTTGTTTTTCTCTCAGAATTGCTCTTTGCTAGCCCTTATATTTTTTATAAATATTTGTTTCTTCTTCTTACTGCTAAAGTAAAAAAAAAAAATCAGCTATACTTTTCCTGTCCTTCCTTCACTCTGGCTAGGCATTATCATCTCTTTCTGTTCTGTAATTGATTAGCTTGTTTGTTTCTCTGTTTGTAGTTGTGTTGGCTGTGGTTGTCCTGGTTTCATTGTTATGGAGATGCAATCAGGCTTCCGGAAGTGTGCTTGCTGCAGCCACAAATTCTTGCCCAGAGATACCCATAAGCTGTGTGTGATATACTTGGAACGGGGACATTTTGATGTCTCCTGTGCCGTTTGTTGAGCCTTTGTTTCATGCTCCTTACAGGAATATAGAAATAAACTCATTATGAAGGGTCGTTTACAAAGGTCTAAATATAAGGAAGAGTAGAAAAAAAAAAAAGAAGGTTGGTAACAAGGTGACAGGATCCGCACCCTCACCTTTAAGATAGAGTTAAATTGCTGTAGGATGTCCTGGCTCTCATTTAGAAACTGTAGTTATTCCAGATTAATCCACTCAAAAGGCTGCTATTAGCCTTTCTTCAGAGAAGTAACATCTTGGGTCCCATCCTCCTCCCACATCTTCGATCAGGTCTACAAGGTCTGTTCAGAGTCCCTCCCTGAGCATTGACAGGGATCAAATGAAGAGAGCCTTTAAAAATGCCCGTACTGATGTGGGTGTTATTCCTCTCTTTATCTAGGGTGGATTGGTTTGACTCTTTGACTCCTATACACGAGGGTCTTTCTGTGGCACATCTATTGGCGCTGGAGGTGGTAGAGCTGATGTTAAACACAGTGCATCCTTCTCTGCCACAGGCTTGATCCAATCCACCTGGTGCCGTCATCAAACCTCTGGCTCATTCAAATGACTCCGTCAGTGTTGGGTGGGTCTTGTCACCTGTGCCTTCTTCATTGTCATCTTGTTTGGTCCCCTTTTCAGTAGCCAGCTCCTTTGCATTTGAGATGTCAGCATTGAACTTTATTTAAGAGCCATCTGGAACATTGTTTGCTTATTTTAGGACAGAAATAATGTCAAAACAGGTGTCTTTAGTACAAACAGATTCCACCATGGCATTTGACTTTTGCAAGATGGTAATTTCCTATCCATCAATGCAGGCAGGAGATGCACCATCAGATTCATCTCACCCCAGCATACTACTCAGTCTGTGACCTTGAGACCTTTGCATCAATCCCGAGGACAAAGAAATTGTTAGTGCCTCAAGTTTTCCCTACTGCAGACACAACATTAATCTTCAGGGGCTTTAGACTTAGTCCCCCACAAGGCTGCTTTGCAAACACGTATGTAAAAAGAGGCACATAGATTCCCCTGTAGAATCCTTGACACCAATCATAGACCTCAAAGAAGGGATGGGTTTCCTACAGTCCCCTTGAAGAAGAACAGATTCAGTAGCATACTAGAATTGATAAGACCTGGTGGCACTTGTTTAACTGCCTCCCCTCTACCTCCTAACCAGTCCCTTCCACTCACTTAGTGATGGCCAAGAGGTAGAGAAGGGCTAGTAGGAAACCAATGTAGCAGAGTCCATGCCTAGAAAATAAAAAAAATATTTTGACTGCCTAAAAACAGACTCATTTGAAGGAAAGTCCTTCTAGTAGACCCCATTATTGTGGCATCAGCTATTAAGAAGGAGTTTTCTAAATAGAGTTCAGTGTTCATCCTCCTAAGAAGGCGTCCAGGATGATGGACCACATGGCAGTAGTGGCCTTATACATTGGATGCTTTTGCTCTCTGAGTGCTAAATTACCTGCCACACATGATGAGGCTCCAAAGAGACATAAAAAAGCAGACAATGGACTCTGAAAAAACCTGCTCATTCAATACTCATAAGCAGATCGAGTCACTAGTGGCCATTATGTAGATCTCTCCATGAGACTTTTGATTAATGCCACTGATGGAGTGGTTAGAGCAGTTCGTACAGCACAGCTATGAAGTGCCATGCTTGGCTCTGTTTTTGTGACTTTGCAGACTACCTTAAGATGTTCTTTGTTAATGCCTGTTATGATGAGTCCACCCTTTTTGGATCCAAAATTAAAGAAACACTTCTGAAATGTAAAGAGGAAGGGAAGATGTTGTCTGACATAGAAGTATATTTTGAAACCCTTCAAAAGTCCTTTTCTAGGAACCCGAAGGCTTCCAAAGCTCTCTGATTTAGAAAGTCGCACTATATTCCCTTTTATTCCCTATCAGATGGGAGCAGCCATAGCAGAGGGGGGATCTTTAATAGATGCTTCCACTGAGGCAGAGAGGGTGTGCAAAATCAGGGATTCTGAGGTCCTTTCTCTGGGAAACAACCTCAGTATCCCTGAAGACCTGCCTGACGGCCTCACTGTGGAGGGACTCATGGGTGGATTATTTCTTCACCCGGGTTTGTGGATGGACATCATGTGGGACAACTGGGTGAAAAGCAAAATATCCAGAGACTAAACAATTCTCTTCTCAAGATACCCAAATCACTCATCTCTGTCCCTTTCAAATGTGCCACCCCATCAGAAAAAAACAGAAGCAAAGGAGATCGCTCAAATCCTTCAACATATATCGGATTCAGAGTTTATTCCAAATTCTTTGTAGCTCCCCTCAAAAAATCAAAGGCTGTCATACCCATTTTGGACTTAAGCAATCAAAACCATTTTGTAAAGAAGATAAAGTTCTGGATGGTCTCAGCACAAGCCATACTTCCCTGTTTCAGAAAGGAGACTGGATGCACAAAGTTGACTTTCAGGACACTAACCTCCACATAAGAGTTGCCAAAATGTCCAGAAGGCATCTCTGTATCAGGCTAAGAGCCAATCACTACCAGTTTTGTGCACTGCCATTCAGACACACCACATCCCTCCAGTCTTTACAAAGTGTCTGTCAGTCATTAAAGCACAACTGAGACTGACAGAGAGTACATATTCCTGTACCTAGACAGTTATCTCCAAGTCACCACAATAAGAGAGTGCCTCATAACAGCCACAAACTGTCTGCTTCAGTTGTGTCTGTCCTTAGGCATCTCAGTGACCATTATACAGTCACAGATGGCGCTATTGCAAAGTCTAATATTCATAAGATGTCATCTGGAAATAGAACTGAAGATTGTCAAACTTTCTGTGGACCAAAATGAAATGCAACAGTACCATAAGCCACACAAACCAGTTCTCAGAAATTCATAGCACAGTCAAATAAATAAAAAAATTATATTAAAGTTAAGCACTTACTTCCAAAATAATCAGGACTTCATTTTTTATTTATTTAGTACACTGCAGAATTTCTGAGGATTAGTTTGCATGTTCTGTGGTTCTGGTGCATTTCTTGATTTTCTGGCACTGGAAATTCCTTTGTGTTTGGTTCTAAAACTTCTTGAGGAAAGATTTCTGACTTATGGCCATGGTTTCCAAATTTCTGCTCATACCCCTTCCCCCTCCATCTCCATTTCTAGTACTTAAGTATATTGGGGTTATTGGGCAAATCAATCCAGATGGCACCTAAGGCAAACTTCTATATGAGAGTGCTACACTGGCCCTTGAGCACACAGTGGTTCCAGTTATCAAATGCAACAAACAAACCCATTTGACTATCTTGAGCTTTCAGACAACATTTGGACTGATGCATCCATTTTACAGTGTTTCAATCAGAAGATTCTTCATTCTCTCTCTTCTGAGGGTCACATTGACCATGGGCACCTCCTCTTGGTGGGGGGTGGACATTTGGAGAGGAGACCATTCCACAGACTTAGTGGAAGGTCTGCCTTCATATCAGTATTCTGGAGATGAGGCATTCCTCCTAGTGTTGCAGGCTATTCAGGACTTCATGTCTCAAGCTGTGATTTCTATCCATGGAGACAATATGTCATTGGCCTGGTATAGCAACAAGCAAGGAGGATCCAAGTTCTGGCCGCTGTGCTGAGGGGCTATGAGGATGTGACAGTGTGTGATGTCTTCACATTATTTTCTCATAGCAATGCACATCTTAGGCTAGACCTGCTAGACAGGTTTAGCACAGGCATACTGATACCTCATGAGTGGCCCCTTAATCTGTCAGTAGCACAAATGATCTTTCATCACTGGGGCAAGCCTTGCATTGACCTTTTGCCTTCGCTGACAAACACCAAGTGCAGCAACTATTTTGCCCTGATCTCTCCACAGGAACAGACACTAAGAGATACCCTGGTCTATCAGTGGCCTCCTGGGCTTCTTTATGCATTTCACCCATTGCCACTGGTGATAATATTTTTACAGAAAGCATCCCTGTGCAAGGCCACATTTATTGTCAAAGGCCCCTTTTGGCCCAAGCCTTGGCTCCTAAATCTGACATTGAATGTTCTGTTCCACCTGTATAGCGAGCCTCACCCAGACATTTTTTCCCTCAGACTAACATTGTTTCTCTAGTTTCACTATTGGCCAGGGACCTGTGCTACCCTCCAGGGGTGGCCCAGATTCTTTCAGCCTTGTTAAGAGGAGCAACTTTTAAGCTGTATGCTGGTAAAAGATGTTCAGTTTGGGCACATCCATTGGGACTAGGCCCCTAATCAGTTACAAATCCCTCAGTTTTGCAATTCTTATCAACACCTTTTGATTCAGGTTCCAGTTATTCCACCATCAGAGTCCAGTTAGATTTTATTTCTAATGTCCATCTGATTTAGAAAGTCACAATATATTCCCTTTGATTTCATTTCTCAAACACTGGCTGAATAGAGGGCATGTAAGGCATTTCTTAAAGGAACCTTCCTTCTGAGACCACCTATTAAGGACCACATATCTCCCTACAATCTCATTTTTTCATTTTTTACTGCAGGTACATTTGAACCCATCTGTTCAACAAATTTGAAGTGGCTTTCTTGGAAGACTTTACTTCTAATAGCCATTACCTTAATGGGATGAATTTCTAAACTGCACACTCACTTCTCCAAACCAAATCTTCCACAAAGGCATAGTCTCCTTGAAGATCTGCCCTTTCTTTATGTCTAAGGTTGCTTCAGAATCCTCTTTAAACTAAAGTATCCATCTTCTAGTCCTTTTACCCTAGTATTCCAAGAAATTACAATATTTGTTACACTCTCTTGATGCTCACAGACAGTTATGCTTTTATTTGCATTGTAGCAAAACTATCAGAAAAGATGATCAACTTTGCATCTCTTATTCATCTTGTAAGTTAGGTCAGAAGGTTTCCAAAGTGACCTTGTCCAGATGGCTGACCAGTTGTATTATATTTATCTGCCAATCAAGTCTTTGACATCTAAACACAGGCCACATTCTGCAATATCCATTGCAGCCCCTACGGCTGTCTTCAAAAGTTCTGTTTTGATATTTAATTGGACCCATGTGCTCATATTTTAGCATGTGCATCTATGTAATGTGTGCATTCTAAGTTTTTTTTTCTTGGTAAAGCACTTATGTGAGCAAAAACTGTGAAGCATACATTGACTGTACAATAAAGTAACATAGTTTTGGAATATGGTCTTGTGAATTTATTTTCTATTTTAGGTGCCAGACTGTATAGCACTGAGCTTTTGCAATTAGCTTGGAGTGGGCAATTAAGTTTCTCCAATGTGTGTAAAAGAGAAGATTATTAAGGAAACACATAGCTAAGTCTGACGAAGTATTGGGATATTGTAGTATGCTTATTCTCAAAAATCGATAACAATCACACAATACTTGCAGAAAACTATTGAAAGCAAAGCCATTTGTTTGGAGACTGAGATTTGATAAGGTATGGAAAAAGGTATACATAGGAAACTGTTGGAGGTGTCCTAAATAGAATATTAAAAGGTTCTGTTGTCTAACAGAGATGATGTAGATAATTTGTCAGAAGCACTATAATTTATGGTAAAGTTTGCTTTCTTTGGTTAACGTAATGTGGCAAAACAATGTTAGAGTAACATGTTGGTGCTAGAAAATTTGGTCTATGGTAGTTATGGTAAAGGAAAATGAAATTTCATCATCCTGCTTGCATGTACTTTTGTACATAAAAATCTGTTAACAATATTCTGCATTTAAGCTGCACTGATTTTTCCTTTTCCCACAGATCCAGCATCTATAAACTACATCATTCAGCAGCAGATTTTGGGAAGCAGCCAGTGGAATATCCTTGCAACCAATCTGAAAGATACTTCCTACACCATCAATGCATTAACAAAGGGAGTTCAGTATATTTTCAGGGTCATAACAGCTGCGCCAAAGACTTGCAGTAAGCCTTCTCCACCCTGTGACCCAGTTCAGCTTTTAGATAGAGGTAAGAAGATGTAAAGCATTAAGCATTCGGTGTCAGGCAAAAATTCCTGCTAGAGATTTTGTGATGCCTAACTACTCCTATGAGATACAGCATTAATTATGCTCTCAATGAATCATCATTGCAGTAGCCTATGATATTTGGCTGTACTTGACCTGCAAAAGTCAGCTTCCAAAAGTTTTGAGCACCTTCCTGGTGCTTCTCCTGTCTGAAGCATCAGAAGCTCTCCGTATAAAAAGCAGTAAAAGCACCAAAAGCTTCATAGCACTTTTTTGCCTTGGAAGAAGGCAAGTACCCAGAATATGTACGTTAGGAAAAAAGAGAGAAAGAGAGAACTAACTATATAGAGATAGGGTGACAACAAACCACACCCTGGCAGCAAATCATAAAGATCAAGAGGAGAAAAGGGGGTTGGAGGGGTTGCGTAACAGACAGCTACTGCACTGGTGAATCATTAGAACATTTACTGTTATGGTAAGTTTACTTACAAAGCTGTACTATGTTCACAATGAATCACAGTTGCAGTAGACTAAGCTGTTTGAGTAGATTACCCTAGCCCAGATAGGCACTGTAAAAAATAAGGGAGGGGGCAAGGGCACCATAGCCCAGAAAGGCATTGAAAAAAAATGGGGTTAGAGGACACTATATCAGATTTCAGGAGCCCCTGGAAAATGGTCCTATTGAAGCCAGTTTTGGACCTGGAAAAGGAATCCAGTTTGCAATGCTTTCTAAAGTTATGCACTGAGGACAAAGTTGCTGCCTCTAGAAAGCTTCTGGAGTTCACCCCTTTCCAGAAAGCCACAGAAGAAGCCAATTCCCTTATTGAATGAGCTGTGACTCTACCTTTAAGTGGCTTGTGGTGAGTATAACAAAAAGTAATAGCATGAGACAAACATGAAGAAATAGTTAACTTTGACACTGAGTGACATTTTGTCTTACCTTTGTAGGAGACATACAGCTGGTCAGCTTTCCTGAAAGATTTTGCATAAGCTTGGTGTTTTCCAGTTTTAAGTCTAAACAAGTGTGTGCTTCTCTTTTCAGTAAATTCTGCACTTCTGTTTTCCATATAAAATAGTTGATTTTTTTTTTGCACTAGAAAGGTAGGATATGTATGTTGGCTCACTGAGTACTGGAAAAATATTCATATTTCTATTTTATATAAGTAATTTGATGCACCATAGTATCTTTTGTTTTTTAAACTCAAAGGCCCTTACCTGGATGAAGCTCCTCTGATATTGGACAAGCCGGATTTGGTTTATGTCGTAGAAAACCAGACAGCTTCTATTACAATCACACTAAACCACATTGAAGCTGATATTCAATGGAAAAGGTAAAATATTGCTTGTTATCTGTTTTATGTAAGCAGCATGCAATTTCTTGTTTCACATCTGGTTTAATTTCAAGAGGATTATAAGCAAAAAAATAATTCCAATCTTAAAAAAGGATGTTGTTTGCACAGTGTATATATATATATATATATATATATATATATATATATATATATATATATATATCTACACACACACACACATATATATATATATATATATATATATTTATATATATATATAGATGGATATATATATATATATATATATATATATATATATATATATATATATATATATATATATGTGTATATTAGCTGGAGACCATAACAAGCAGTCTAGCCAATAATTCCAGTCTTAAAAAGGATGGTGTTTGCATAGTGTGTGTATATATATATATATATATATATATATATATATATATATATATATATATATATATATATATATATATATATATATATATATATATATATATATATATACACACACACACACACACACACACACACACATTTTATATATATATATATATATATATATATATATATATATATATATATATATATATATACATACACAAACACACACACACACATTATATATATATATATATATATATGTGTGTGTGTATATATATTAGCTGGAGACCATAACAAGCAGTCTAGCCATCGTTAAGTAGTTTACATGTACATGCTAGTAATTAGTTCAATGATTTTAGTTGGTCAGCTGCTTTTTAGACTTGACTTCACAACATTAGAAGCCTTAGATGATGCAGTAAACTTCTGAATAAAATCCTGAAAACACTGGCAAATAGCTTCATAGGTTCATAGGTTGGTACTAGGCTATCTGCCCCAAGGCATTTATAAGCCTAGCCAGAATGTGTTTGCTTTCGCCACCCCCTTAGATTAGATCCCTGTGCCTCTGTCCAGTAGATCCACTGAAGTGATCCCTGAGGTAAACTTTCTGTTTCCCATCCACTCGTCAATGTTTCTCTTGAAGAGTGTTAGCGAGGAGCTCTTCCTAATGTAGATTGGGATCTTGTTCCAAAGCATTGGAAGTCTCTGGGCCAGGAATCTATCCCCCCAGCATGTTTTATTTATTGTTGTGGTGAGGTTTAGATCCCTAGAGGGTGTGGCTCAAGGGGATAAGCTTTTCTATAGGTGGAGCATGTCCATCAATTCTGGGTTGGACATGGCCTTGTATGTCAGGCAGAGATCACCTCTGAGTAGACGGTATGCAACCAAGTACAACTGGTGTTTCTTCAGTCGAGCTGCATAGGGCATCTGTTTGAGGCCAGTGATCCTCTTGGTGAGGTACTTCTGTGGTCTTTCCAGCTGTTGCAGGTGTCTTGTAAGGTACATCCCAAATGGGGCATTGTACTCTATGATGGGTCTGACGAGTGATGAGTAGAGGGGCACAATGACCTCTTTTGATCTAGATGCGAACCCTTTTGTGATTCGGTGGGCCACGTAGAAGGATTTTCTAACCATTTTGGCAATGTGATTATCAAAGGTGAGATTACTATCTACTTGGGTCCCCAGATCCCTTATTACGTCTTCTGTATTTAGGGGACTACCACCTATGTGGTAGTTTGTGGGTACTTTGTTTTTTTTTCCAAAGGGGATGACTATATATTTTTTGGCATGTAGCTTGATGCCATTATTTTGACACCAAGTATCCATCTCAGTGAAACCCTTTTGGAGGATGTCTGTGTCAGCTGGAGAGTCAATTATAGCCCCTAGCTTGCAGTCATCTGCGAACTTGGTCAGCCATAGTCCTCCTGTGCTTGCCTGTACTTTTGAGAAGTATATGCCGAACAGGAGGGGTCCTAGGACTGAGCCCTGGAGAACGCCACTTATAACTGGTTTAGAGTTGGACCTAGCTCCCACAACTCGCACCATGTGGGTTCTGTCCATGAGCCAGTTGGCAACCCATCTTGTGACGTAGGGGTTTATGTTCAGGCTGTTGAGCTTGTCTATAATACCAGAATGGGGAATGGTGTCGAAGGCCTTACCGAGGTCTAGGTAGGCTGTGTCCCAATGTCTCTGTTAATGAGTTCCATGATGATGCACTTCAATGCCTTGAAGACCAAGCTAGTCAGGCTTATAGGGCGATAGTTCCTGGGGTCTGTTGTGGCTCCACCTTTGTGGAGCGGAATAACCATTGATGTGTGCCACTCTATGGGTATGTAGCCTGTGGAGAGGCTGAGTTTGAACAGTGTGTTTAGGTGTGGGGTTAGTTCGTCTTTGAGCTCCTGTAGGATGCAGCCTGGGACACTGTCTGGTCCCATTGATGCTGTGTTTTTGGCTTTAGAGAGGGCTGTTTTAACCTGAGTGTCTGTATTTTCAGGGACTCTACATTCTTCTGGTATGGGTATGGGCCCTTTGGGGAGAGAGAGGGGGTGAAGTCTGCGCTGAACCTGTCTGCCAGGATGTTGGCGATATCAGTCGGTTCAGTATATTTTGTGCCATTCTGCACTAACTCCGAGCAGATCTGAGCATTGCCACTTAGATTCTTGACATAGCTAAAAAATGCCTTGTGGTTATCTTTGGAGTCCTTGGCAATTTTTCTTTTATAGCTTGCCTTGGATGATTTTATGAGGGAACATAGTTTCTTGCTGATACTGATCAGGGATGTCTTCCCTTCTTGGGATTTTACTCTTTTCTGTACTAGTTTCCTCCTTCTATTGTATAGCTTGTTTATGGCAGGAGTCTGCCAGACTGGTTTCCTTTTCTTGGAGGAGTGAGTCTTGGGTTTTCTTGGGATGGCACAATCCATACATTCTTGTAGCTGCCCGTAGAATGCATTAGTAAAGGATTTTGCAGCTTGGACAGTGTTATCCTTCAGCATGGGGGCTTTGAAACTTTCTACCTCGGTCTTAAGTAATGTGACGTTTGCTTTTGAAAAGTTTTTCCCGGTGGTTTTCTTTTCCGGGGGTGGGGGGTGGAATATGGATATCCAAAGTGATTTGTTTATGGTCAGATATAACCAGTGAGGGGTTGACCTCTGGTGTGGAGCACCAGTCGCCCATGTTGGTGATGACCAGGTCGAATATGTTGTCACCTCTGGTGGGAGTGTTGACCAGTTGAACCAGGGCGTTTGAGTTTATAAATTCTAGGAAATGTTTGGCAAGGGAGTTAGTACTTGAGTAGTTCTCCCAGTTAATGTTTGTGTAATTGAAATCAGCCAATGTTAGGGTGTTTGGTAGGACCTTTATGTTTCCCAGTGTTTCCAGAAATGCGGAATGAGGGTCCTGGGACATGGTGGGTGATCTGTAGCAAGCTACAATTTGAATTGCAGTTTTGCCCATTGTTAGTTGCACGTGGATGATCTCTGAAGCATCGTGCTGTGCCACTAACCTGGAGGTGTGGGTATCCTTGATGAATATGGATACACCCCCACCTTTTGTATTTTGGTTTGGGTTCTGTGGCTGAAATGTATGGTATGAGTTGTAGCCTGGTAGTGCTGGGGTGCTCTCTGGAGCCTTAAACCAGGTTTCTGTTACTGCACATATATCGATTTTCTCCATACTGAAGAGTGCCTCAAGTGCGTGCATTTTGAGGTTTAGACTTCTGGCATTGAGTAGCATTACCCTCAGTTTTTTGTTACTTGTGCTATTTATGGCGGTGCATTTGTCTTTTGAGCTTTGCCTCAAAAAGGTACTATGGGGATGGCAAGAGCCTTGTCCAGTATTCGAAAGCCTAAGGCTGACAAGTGCAAGCTGTCTCTAGCGAAGCAGCATGGTTTGTCGAGCATGTCATCCCAGGTGGACAGACACTGGATCCCCTTTGAATGACACCAGAAACGTAGCCAATTGTTGAAATCAAGAATTTTTTCTTTATACAGTGGTATCATTCTTGGTGAGGGCAGGATGCTACTCAGGGTCATAGTGGCCTGGGCTAAGTGATCAGAGAGCTCTTCCATGCCTCTCTTCATGTAGTCCAGGGAGGTACGGCTCAGGTCATTCACACCACCATGGACAATGACAGAGTCATATTTGTACTTGTTCTGGAGTGACCTGAGTGCTTGTGTTATGTTGTGGATCCTGGCACCCGACAGGCAGCTAACAGTAACCTTCTCCTTATTCAGCCTAGTGAGTGGGACATCAGTGTGCCTGACTAAAGAGTCACCTATTACTAGTATGTTGGGTATGTTATTTTGCCTTAAGGGCTGTGATTGCATGGCACACTGGTTTTATGAAGTATGTGTTTCATGGTTTGTGTTCGGGGGGGGTGGAGGTTGCTTGGATGTTTGCTTTGGAGGTCTCTGTTGGTTTTGCAGATTTTTATTTAGAGCCTCCAAGTATGTTTTCATGTATTTATGTGTGTTTTTTGCCAGTGCTGGTTTAATGGGTCTATGTACAACTGGTGGTGTGATGCAAGTATTTCCCTTCTCCTCTTGACTGTCTGATCCACTCTTGGGTTGAGAGAACTTAGCCTCTAATTTGGCTGTATAACTGCATCTCTCGCATGTATTAGTGTTTGGTGGTAGAAGGAGGTGGTTGTCTGTGTACATGAGGCAGCTGTAACATTGCCTCAAAATGCCCAGATTCACCAGTTGGACTGGAGAGTACACCTGAAACTGCCCTTTGGACATGCCTGGATAGGTACAGTGAACTGTTTTATTGGATGGCTGGTAAGGTCGAATAGAGAGCCTTGTCCTTCTGTACAGTACAGGAGGTTCTAGTGCTAGGGTTTATAAGTGCTTGCTATAAGTTTTGAGCAAGTGCCGGGCTGAGAAATGAATGGCTTGAGTGCTTAAGTTGAAAGTTTGTCTAGTTCCAAGGGAATAATTGAAGAGGAGACTTTGTGGAGCCAGTAATAGTTATACCCTAGCTAACCGGCGCTGCCCGCCACGCAAAACCAGGCAAATGTGGTATTTATAGCAGGGAAAAGAAAGAGATAGAAATTACCCCAAAAATGGCCAATAAACTATTCATTTCTGGGCTGAAACCACTCCTCCAGGGACAGATAGGCTGCTCAAAGCTCCCCTTACTCACAGGTGAACAGAGAAACTTCCTTCTATCCAAGTAAGGTATGGGCAAACACAGAGATTTGTAACACAGCCCTGAATTCAGCACTAACCTGAAAACTGGACTATACTAGCTGAGAAAGGTGGGAAGCAAGTATATATATATATATATATATATATATATATATATATATATATATATATATATATATATATATATATATATATATATACATATATATATATATATATATTTTTTTTTGTTTTTGTTTTGTTTTTTTTTTCAGAAAATAAAGTAGATACACTCAAAAAAAAACAGTTTAAAAGCACAGAAAAGGATGCTTATTGTTATATATCGCAGATCAGAGTTGTAGTAAATGCTCCCAGTAATAAAGTAGGAAGAAACACAAATACAGTAAAGGCAGATGAATAAAGTGCAATACATATATATATATATATATATATATATATATATATATATATATATATGTATATATATATATATATATATATATCTATAAAAAACAATAGAAAACGAACAAACTGACAAACAAGTTACCCAATTAACCAGAAAAAAATAGGATATAATTCCGATTCTTAGTACTAAAAAATACTGATACCAGTTTAGATCAGCATAGAGAATCCTGGCAACAGTTTTCTTCAGTCATGGGGTGAAAGATTCCAAAATGCCAAGGAGTTCCAATAAGTGATCCAACACCTTTGGTTCGCTAAAATACAACAGTAAGTCCAAACTGTCCAAAAAGTCAAAAGGATACTAGCAATCCCAGTCAAACACTCTACCTTGAGATTACAGTATTGTATTGCAAAACATGTGAAACCCCTTAAGTATCAGCAGCCTTTACAGTAAAGTCAGTCTTTTTGACTGCACTTTTTAGATTCCAGTTCAAAAAAAAAAAAAATCAAACAGAAAATAAGTGTGGGTAGCATGTGTTCATGTTAACATACATATTTAAATGTATAGTTCTACCCACCTTAATATACAACTGTTTATATGCAGGGGGAGATTCTTTTTATTTCCTTTATTTTTAAATGCAGGTACTTGAACAGGATGCCTATATTTACCAGAGATCATTAATCTTAATCTGAATGCCACATTGCCATCGTCCACCCCTCATTTATTTTGTTGCATGCCATGAATTTTATTACTGCAGATGTTATTCAGTTAAATATAAGTAGGAAAAGCAGCACTTGCAAAATGTGGCTTATTTAGTTAATTATTAACCAAGCTATGCTCTGAGGTGAGGTAGGAACATTGATGGTATTATACAACATCCTTAAAGGACTGTAGTTTAAAAGTGGAGCTATGGTAAGTACTGCAGTCACTCATTTATACTATCAGACAAGTCCTGACCTCAATAACTTTAACAAGGACATAGATCTGATGGCTTTGGAGCTCAGCAGCATGAGCAGCAGTGCTGAATTAAAAGTAAATGAATAATATTACATTTTTATTTTAATTTCTCCAAGTCTTTTGGGTTTCTAATACCATAACAGGAATGGACTCCATTCTTAAGTCAAAGTATGATAAAAGTTCATAAAATTAGTATTGTTTCAATCTTTGATGCTTGCCAAAAGTACTCTTTGCAGCACCCGCAGATTTGCTCAGTAATGACTCATTGTGCAATTCGTATGGAGTTACATGCATCATTAACATATCTAAGTATGATTGCATTTGTTTTTTATAAGATCTGTTGCTCTTACTAGTACTGGAACTGTCGGGTATCTTTCTTCCACATTTCCCTTGTTTCTGAATGCAAATCTTGGTATTTTATGATTTTGTGTCTCTCTGTACATAAGACTCTGTTGTCACTGGGTGTAGCACTTTCACTGATCAATACTACCCTTGTCTTCTTTTCATGAAGTACTATATCTGGTTTTCTCGCATCTGTTTTTTTAACTGTTGGTAATGGATGATCACATGTGATATAAACTTCAAATTTTCTATGATGCTTTGTGACTCATGTTTCCAGTGTTTTTCAGCTACTTCAATATTATAGTGCTTGCACAATTCCCAGTGCAGCAGTCTTGCCACATTATTATGCCTTTCAGTATACAGTTCTTCTGCCATTAGTATGTTTCCACTTCTGTTTTACAATACCTACATTTCTCCCACATGTTCAATGGACTTTGTAAATCAACGTGTACATAGTCCATTATCTTGGGCTGCCAGTACTAACCTTTTGTCTTTTGGTTTAAATTCACCTTTCATTAACCATTCCTGTGTTTGTTCCTGATCAACATGTGGTTATTCCAAGAATTTTCTACACTTGCAACTATATTTATGCATTTTCCACATTTCTTGTCTTATCATCTGGTCCTTCACCTTATACGCTTTCTTTTGTTTTATGGCACATTCAGTTGCTGCCTGACTTTTATCGACTTCTGGTTTGATTTCCATTCCTGATTCATGCCAATATACTTCTGCACAACTATGCAGGGAAGTCATCTTAGACTTATTCTCCTCATGTTTCAAAACTTTCACTACATTTCAGTCTTGTGAGGTCAGCAGATATGTATGCAGTCCCACGATTGCTGATCTATACATGTAATCAATTTCGAGGAGGCCCTTACCTCCTTCAGAATGGGGAATTATATAGTCTTGCTATGCACTGATTTTTATAAATCATTTGATGAGCGTGAATCATCCTTCTTGTTTTAATGTCCAACCTATCCAATATCTTTTGGGGCCAGTCAATCACTCCAAAACTGTAAATTAGGACAGGAATAGCAAACTGGTTTACAGCTTGAACTTCGTTCCTAGAAGTTAGCATTATTTTCAATATTAATTTCAGTCTTCTAAAATATTCCTTACTAAATTTTTTTCACATTTGTTCATGTTTTATTGTGGTTCTTTCATCAGTTCCTAACCCTGTGTACAATCCCTCTTGCTCAA
This sequence comes from Protopterus annectens, assembly GCF_019279795.1. NCBI lineage: Eukaryota > Metazoa > Chordata > Ceratodontiformes > Protopteridae > Protopterus > Protopterus annectens. The sequence continues at coordinate 441,403,924 of NC_056738.1, forward strand.
GTTCTTTTATATCAGTTCCTGAGCCAAACTGATGTTTTCTTGGTGTTGCAGCTTTCCTGCTTTAAATGTTGCTTTTGCACATATATCAAGACCAAATGACATTCCTGTATCATCTGAAAAAGTTTTGACCACTTGCAGGTGTGCTTTCAGTTCCTCATCTGATGAACTATACAGTTTTAAACCATCTACAAAAAGAAGATGAGAAGTCTTTACACTTTGTTGTTTTCTGGGAGCCAAATTGTAGCCATGACCTAATCTGTTAAGTAAACAGCTTAATGTCTTAAGGGCAAGACAAAAGAGCAGTGGTGACAGAGAGTCGCCCTGGAATATCCCCCTTTGAATTTTTATGCCTGGAATAGTAATTTGTCCTTTATCACAGCTTAACTGTGAAGTGGTTTGCCATTGTTTCATGGTCACTGTAATGTAATCAATCAGTGTAGGGTGTATCTTAAACATTTTTCAGCACTCTTTTACTTGTGAATGTGAGATACTGCCAAATACGTTTTTGTAGTTTATACATGCCATACTTAGATTCTTCCTCTTTTTCCAATTTTTCATTAGGAATTTATTTAACAGCAACTGATCCTTTGTTCCATATGACTTTCTTTTATTACCCTTTTGTTCTATTGCCATGATTAGGTTTTCTTCTAAATCACTTTAAATTCTGTTGGCATCAGTTCCATTGTATAGTTTATACTTCAGAAGGCACGTTATCGGTTGATAGTTTTTTATGATAGCTTGCAGGTTCACTCTTAAGTAGGAGAATTGTTTTTTTTTGTTGTTGTTAAACAGGCTGGTGTCTGTTTGGGGTGCACATATAAATAATTCTTACTCACGGCTAAATCATCATGTAGAGAGATGCAGTGGTATAGCTAGAGTTTGTGCCACCCAGGGCTGGTTTTGAGTTTGCCACCCCTCCACCCTCAGGAAATCATGGTCAAATGGGGCCCCCCATACACAGCCCCCCACAGCCATTCCAGTGTCCATTACTTGGGTGCTTCTCCCAATTTACTATAAACACTGTAATGTGCATATGGTTTTATGCTTTATTTGTACGATTATTTGGATTTAATTCAAAACTTTTATTTTAAATTTTATGGCACAAACACTGATAGACATCTGCTAAACAAAGCAATACAGGCTCACAATGAAAACGAACTTAACATTAAAACTTCTCTGCCCTTGAAACTCACATTAATTGAAACCCACATTCAAAGAAAATGCATCTGGCCAGTGGCGTATAAAGTTTACCTTTGGGCTGTTTTCATATCATAGGCCCCTTGCATACATATTTAGGACTTTGCAAACATACATGTGTTCTTTGATTCACCTTCCTGATTGTATTAAATTATATGCCTTGTATAATACAGCACATATGTTGGAGCATGTTTTAAATTTATTGTTGTGAACATTTTTCCAGTAAGCAATGAAACAAAATGTATGAACCAAGAATGACAAAACTGCCAAATTCAGAATATTTCCATCATAAAAGTCTATTCAAACTTCTGTCATTACAATCCACCAATATCAGTAAATATCCACAATCTCTGCAGAAGTAAAAGTCATCTGAACAATCCCGCATTAAAGAGTCTGTAATTAATGAAGAGATGGCTGCTAGCAAACAACTCTATATTTCATTGTTTCATCTACAAATAAAGTGCTTGATCTCCTTGAAGAATAAATTGCCTGTGTTACATTAAAAAATAATAAACTGCTAATATAGTAATAGGGAATTGATGGCAAACTGATAACAGGTTCATAGTTACTAGGTATGAACTCCAAAGGAGGACATTCTCAGGACTGCAACATCCACCCCCTTTAAAGTACAATACAGTACAGTATCAGCAATCCATCAACATACTGTGGAGTAGAACCCACAGCCTTCTGCAACAAAAACAAGTATAATACCTGTTGTGCTACTAACAATGCAAACAGACTTGGTATAAGCAGTACTTAACATCCCTTCCCCTGAAGTTCTCAGCTCCTTGTAAAATCCACTTGACTCTCAACTATATCTGTCAACTTTGCAGGACAAGAAATCTGGAAAAAAACAAAATTTATTGGGGAGTACAAAGGCACAAAACCAGGAACACATTTTAAATATTGCTTATATAGAAAGTTGCCAGAATAAAATTGTTTGTGTTACCATACATTTCCTGAAAGATAAGAAGACAGAAACCTAAATATCATTATTTAGTGAATTTAGTTCTCACTGATTTGCCAGAAAACCACAAATTTTAAGAGGAACAGACCAAAAGTATGAGCCAAACATTTCCAGATTTTCTGTGAAAATCTGGACAGTTGAGAGCCATTGACTCATCTCCTTGAATGAGTAGAAAATTCAGGCTCTTGTTTTTTGTACACAAGGTACAGGGTTTGAGCCTAACACTAACCACCAGGTATACCTAACTGGGGAATTACACACACACACACACACACACACACACACACACACACACACACACACACACACTCCTTACATCACTACTACACTGCAGCTGCATAATGCTCACTACTACACTGAGAGCTGCAGAAATAATTATCTCATCTCCTTATTTAATTTGCTGACTACGAGAGCTGCTTAAATAAATATCTCCTTACTTGTCGAAGTTGAAAGTTCGTGGGTGGACAAGGATGTCACCAGTCTGTGCGATAATGCACGTACACAGACATTATATGAACAGACTGGAAAAGTGCTGCTCCTCAGGCCCCCACAGCTATGCCACTGTAGAGATGTTAATACTTAGACAGAAGTTAGGTACTGCATCTGGGCCTGGTGTTTTTCAATTAGCAGCTTTTCTTAACTTTGTTTCAGTCTCTCTGGCTGTTAAACCATCCCATTTCATATCCTGTACATTTGAACTTCTTATTCTTTCTTTTACTTCTGTTCATTTAACATCTTTGTTATGTTCTAGAGGATATTGATAGATATTTCTTCAAAATGTATCTATTTATTCTATTTTTGGTGGTGTTTCAATTCCTTTTGCCTTGTTTGCCAGTTCTCTATAAACGTTTTTTGGGTCATCAATAAATTGCTTATTTTGAACTTTTCCATTATACTTATCTGCATATCTTCTAAGTTTTCTCCCTGTGCTGATATTTTTAGTTTATTATTTGCAATAGTGTACGATAGATCCTGATCTGTTCTGATACTGTGCTTTGCTTTTATGAATCTATCTTTCTGAGTATTTTTCTTGATTGGATCTCTCTTCTATACACTTTTACAGTGACACTTCTTGTCTTAATTGCTTTATAGTTTTTTTTCTGTTTGATATTTCCATGATGGTGTTTGATTTCTCTCCTTCCTCTCCCATATTACCCCATGTTTTTGTGGTAAGACTTTATCTGGTATTAATTTAGATGGACAGAAATATATCCTATTTACTTCTGTTATATAACATAGATGTCTATGGGCAGTCCTAATTACTGTGTTCATTTGTTTTATCAGACTTCTAACTTTTGGGTTTTTATTGACTTTCTGTAGTCTATTTATTTCATTGATTTTAATATCTCTGTCCATTTCTATTAAATCATTCAACTCTTATCATAAATAATTTTCTTTTAAACTGAGGGCACATTCTTTGTTCTCCATTTCCTGTGGACATTCTATAGAAAGTTCCAGAGCATCTTCCTGTGCCACATTCTCTTCTGTTTCATCCTCTGTCATGCATTGCTCTTTCATATGGAAGCTCACTGGCCTATCACTCCACAGCAGTGACTATGTCAGAGTTGCCACAGTTTCCTCTTCCTTCTCTTACTGTGCATCTTCAAATGAATGTTTGTATGGGTTTCCTATGAAAGGCTCCAAAGTATCTTCATATGGCAACTGATCAGATGTTTCCTGCTCCACTGGTTTCTCCTTAATGTGGGGATTCATTGCTCTATTCTGCTGTGGTGTTATCACAGTTACATTTTCTACACTAAATCCTTTACTTCACAGTACTCCATAACCTCAGTTTCTATTTCTTTAACTTCTCCATTACTAATACTCTTTTCTACGTTTCCTCTTAGTTTCTTGTATTGTAAAGTTTTCCATGCCCTGATGCTTTTGCCTGTATTTATCGTCAAATATCTTTGGTGTTGCTCTTTTTGTATTGATTAGTTTTGCTTTCTCCTTTGAGTAAATATTGCACCATAGCGACCCCTAACTGGGAAAAGCCGGAAGAAGAAGATTAAATTTCTTTTTCTTTACCATGTACATATTTTTTCTTCAGATGTCTCCTGCTCCTGCTGTTTCTCCTTACTTTGGGGACTCTGTTTCATCAAACTGTGATGTAACCTGTGTTAGGCTTCCTGCACTAAATCCTTCACTTAGCAAGTATTCCATAACTTCCTCTCCTATGTTTTTAACTTCTACATCACTAATCTTCTGTCCTACGTTCCCTCTTTGTGATCTTATTTTTTTATTGTGAATTTTTCCATGTCCGGATGCCTTTTGCCTTTGTCTGTATTTCTCTTTGACTATCTTTGGGACTGTCTTTTTTGTATTGATTAATTTAGCTTTCTCCTTTGCATAAATATTGCACCGTATCAGATATCTCTTTATTTCCCATGTCCATATTCCTGTTTTATACCTTTAAAAGTCTTTTGATTTTCTGCTTTATATTTTTGCACTTACTCAGTCACTTCTTTTTCCAAACGGCCCATGGTTTATAATGTTTTTCATAAATCTGTTGTATTAATGAACACAAATTTTTATTTGAACTTCCGACAGTTTTGCCTGTGGAAGTATTTTTCTTTCCACTAATTTCTCTCTTAATCTTTTTGTATATCTTCTCTCTGGAAATTCTGGTCTTCTTGCATAATAGTAACAATACATAATTTCTTTCTTCACAACACATGGTTCAGAAAGAAAGACAGTCACAGCATTACATACATGCAACACAGGTAAACTTCCACCTAGTAAGGAAAAGGCAGTAGGGTAGAATCCATGATTGCAAAGTCATCCCCAGTGAAACAGTCAGCCCATAGCATAAACCATTGGTTGCAAGCAGTGGTCAGAGAAGGTTGGAAGGTCAAGAGAGACCAGGCTGAAGACATGGAAGTTGACTGGAGAGAAAGTACAACAATTCAAGGAATTACTCAGGGCTCTAGCACCCCAAGAAGAGGAGGAAAATATGTGGAGCTGAAGAAGAATGGCAGCACCTCAAAACAGCATGTGTAAGGACTACAGAACAGATATGTGGCCAAGCCAGGTATGGAAATAAAGTACATAAGGAAAGCTTGTGGTGGAATAAAGAAGTCTTGGAAGTGATCAAAAGAAAGAAGGAGTGCAGGAAAAAATGGGAGATAGAAAAGACCGACCAGGAAAGAATACTGGTTGGCTAACAAAGAAGCTAAGAATGGAGTTGTAATAGCAAAGAATAGGGCATCTGAGACACTTTACCAACTTCTAGAAAGTGACTCGAGGTGGTACAAAGAAATTATATTAGGTTGCAAGGCAAAGACAGAAAGCTAAAGAAGATAGTCAGACAACCCCTCATAAGGGATGCCAGCAACAACCTGCTCGCCAGTCCACAGGACATCAAAGGCAGATGGAAGGAGTATTTCCACCAGCTTCTGAATGAAGAAAACCCCACAAAAGCTGTACTGCCCCAGAAACAGCCTACGATGAAAGAAGGAGAAGAGGAGCCCACCCTAGAAGAAGTAAGAATAGCACTAAGGAAAATGAAGTCAGGGAAAGCAGCAGACTCAGATGAGGTCACAGCAGATATGATAAAGATGCTGGGGGAGATAGGGGAGAAATGGCTTCTGAGGGTACTCATTGCAGTGTGGAGAAAAAGGCATATCCCAGATGACTGGAGCATACTTGTGCCAGTGTACAAGAACAAAGGTGACATTCACAACTATGTGCAGTACTGAGGCATTAAACTCCTATTACACTGAATGAAATTTCTGGAGAGGGTGATTGATAAATTGATATGCAGAGTAGTGGAATGTAAGATGGGAGTTGAGCACTTCAGATTCAGATCAGGATGCAGCACAAATGACCCAATGTTTGCAGTGAGACAGATAGTTGAGAAGAAGCTAGAGATGAGGAAAGAGTCCAACTGGGCATTCCTAGACTTTGAGAAAGCATATGACAAGATCCAAAGAAAGCTGATCTGGGCAGTAATGTGATGGCTTAAAGTCCCAGAAACATTGGTAGAATTAGTGCAGGCTATGTACAAGGACCCGATGACTCAAGTACAAACAGTGTTCGGCCTTTCGAGGGGTTCCCAGTGGAAGTGGGTGTACATCAGGGTTCAGCTCTCAACCCACTGGTGTTCATACTGGTAATGGACTACATTAGCAAACAGGTTGGTGGGGACATATCAACAAAGTTACTGTATGCAGTTGATGTGGAATTACAGGCAAACTCTGAGCAAGAACTTCAGCAAAGGATAGGGAAATGGAATGCAAAACTGATGGCACATGAGATGAAACTAAGTACAGATAGCACAGTGGTAATGGCAGCAGATTGGGGAAATCAGAAGTTGAGAATTGAGATAGAAGGGAAGATAGAGGAACAGGGAAATAGCTTCAAGTATCTGGGAGGAGGGTGGTTGAGGAGAAGCGAAGTTGAATAAAGAGGTCAAAGCTAGAATCAGAGAGGCTGCAGTCTATGACAGAAGAATGCCAAAAAAGCTGAAAAGTAAAGTGTACAAGACAGTCATGTGACTAGTACTACTGTATAGTAAAGAAACCAGGGAGTAAAGAGAGAGCAGATGAAGAAGCTAGAGGTGATGGAAATTAAGTGCCTGAGAAGGATGGTAGGATGCACACTGTGGGACAGACGAAAAAATAAGGACATAAGAGCAGAAGCCAAAGTAGCTCCAGTTGCAGAAAATATCAAAGAGAACAGATTACAGTGGTTTGGACACATGTGCAGGAAAGCACAAGACATTCTGGTGAAGAAGATTTGGGACAGACAGAAAGAAGGTAAGATGACACAAGGCCGTCCAGCAAGGAAGTGGATGGATTGTGTGAAAGAAGATCTGCGACAGTCAGGCAAGAGTGTGGCACTGAATCGAGAGAGATGGCAACAGTTAACACAATGCCCTGACCCAATGTAGAAAATGTGAAAAATGGGGCCGATGATGACGATGACACAATTTCCTTCTTTTTCTCAATAGTCCACTCTATCATCTTTATGGCTCTTTTTTGGCCTACCAGTTTTTGTGATTTTTGTGGACTGCTACTTCTTCTGCAACAGGGGGCCATCCTCCACCTAAGCCTGGCCTAGCCCCATTGTAGGAATGTTTCCATGTCTTGAAGATTCTACACTGTCTTTTTTTCTAGTCCTGGCTCCAATGCACCTACCAGGCAGGATGGGGCACTTCTTCATCCTGGGTCTTTTGCACACAGCTATCTTTTTTTATTTTTAAGCTACTTCTGTCCATGACATATGCTATATAAATACAGACTATATATCAATGTCACCTTGGTGAGATTTTGTGAAAAACAGAGTCTACCTTATGAAGGTACTCATCAAGACTTGAGGATGAATTTAATTCCAGCAATACTACTCTCCTTTGCTTGCTGACTTATCATCTCTCCCTTTGGAGAATTGTGCATGTGGTACTGTAGAGACTGTCTTTAGCTCATACATCATAATGTTTGATATATAGCAGTGTGCTAGTGTGGTGATTGTGTGAAGTAGATGTGATTTTTGAAGTAGATTGTCATTTGTTTGTGGTATTTTTATTCCCAGTCCCTCATATCCACGAAGTTCTCATTCCCTATTGCCCATTTGTTCCACCATTCCCTGGGATCCAAGGACTTCCAAAGTTGCAAATGGGATCAGGAGTGTGACTGTTATGTAAGTGGATTAAGACATGTTCCAGTCCGTCAAGTCATTGGTGGTGGGGTGTTCACTGGAGACCACCCAACTTCTCAGTTGCAAGCACAAAAAAAGAGCTTGAATCTCCTTTGTCATCCAAGGATGAGGCAATCTAACATTCAATGGCTCTTACAGCAGCTGCACTCACTAGGAAGGCCAGCTCTTCAGGACTCTCTCCCACTTCTCCATATAACCAGCATTATCCTTTCTTCATCTGTTACTTGCTTTGAATGTCAACATGTGTTAATTGGGTGGGTTTTTCATAGGAACTAACGATGTATGGGTAAAGCATGATGTATTCAGTCACTCCAATTGTTTTACTTTTCCAGTCAGATTTTGGTTCATCATATTCTTTATCAGTAGCTTACTTTGTTTACCTCTATATAATCAGACATACATGTTCTGTGCTTTATAAACCAATGCTGTATTTCCCTCAACACATTTACAGAAAGAGTTTTTTGTGGATGCTGTCATGCCCTCTGTGATAAAATGTGATTCCTGATCTGTACAGCAGGACTACTTTTTCTTAGAAACCTTTGTTTCTGAAACAAAAAAGTCCCTATTGTCGATTTTAGCTCTCAGCTGAACAGTTCTTCTTTTTTTGTCTTCCTGTATGTTATATTGGCAAAGGTCTGAGATCAGCCATACTTTTCTTGCGTAATACAGTGTGTATATTATTTCATTTTATTATTGTAGTTCAACTGTACTGTATTTTTTCTGAAGCTTTCACTTCCTGAGCTGGAAACAACATTTCACATCTGTTTTTTTTTTTTCCATTTATATTTAATTATTTTATTTATCAGACATGAGCTAGCACACAGGGGCCACCCTTCAGTCATGACTTAGTTACAATAAAATGTAATTCATAATATACACTATGGATAATAGCATGATAAAAAGTGTGAACAATACAGTGCTCACAATATTTACAGAGAAAGTAACAGATGCACTTTTAAAGTGTTTGCAATTTCTGTAGGTTTGTGGAAAAGGTGAAGCCAATGACAGGTAAGGAGCACAGTATACTCCTGCCAATTGCAGGTATGTTTCCTGTTTTGTTATGAAGTTGCTAATATGGTTAAACATGGAACATTGAAATAACTTTATTACAAAATGTTGATCCTTCAAATGGCAATTGAAAAGGTTCCATGTACTGAAACTGCAGTTTCCTGTATTTCCTTTTTCTATTTATAAACTACAAAAACTACAGTTTTAACATTAAAAAAGAAATATTTCTTCTGCATATATTATTTTAGTTTCATAAATGTCATCAATGCAGTTAACATATCAATGAAGTAATTACTCTAAAGTAGTTAGAATACCGCGGTGGTGGTGCTGCGGTAGCGTTGTCGCCTCACAGTAAGACGCTGTCCGATTCGATTCTCAGCTAGAGCGTCTTCTGTGTGGAGACATGCGTGAATGGGCATACCTTCGTTGAAGGTTGTGCATCAGGGCTGGTAACTCAGCACGTAAAAATCAACTACCAATCATTAGCGGACCAAAGTTCCGCTGTGGCGACCCCTAACCGGGAAAAGCCGAAAGACACAAACAAACTGTAAAGTAGTTAGAATAAAAAGACTGAAATGAACCTAAAGGTGAGTGATTATGTTTCTTTTAGCACGGAATGTCCTTTTCTCCATTCCACATGGAACAGTGTTATAGTTAGTCAGTACTTGGCCTGTTACCATATGATGTAAACACTAGTATCAGCATCTTAAATGTAATCATTGTTAGTGCTTACCTAGTGAGCTTTCCTGGAGTAAAAACTTGGTGCTTAAGGAAGGGTCTTCTCTGTACAGGTTGCAGTCTGAGCAATTTTAATAACATAAGCTGTCCATGATAATAAGCCATCTTTTAAAACAAAAAAGTAATTACAGTTGCGGGCAGCATATATCATCCATATTGATAATCAACTTTTTTTTATCAAATACTAAACAAAATCCACAGGACTGTCATCCAACGCACAGGAAAATGACTTACATATTTGAAATGTGTTGAAATGCATTACTTGGGGCGACATTTATTTCACTTTCCACAGACAAGTATTGTCAGAATATCTAGGCAGAAAGCAGTTATTCTGGAGAGCAGTAGTGTGTATGTAAAAGCTAATGTCTTCCCAGGAAATAATCCACATAGCTGTTATTTGATAACAGTCTATATGATATCTCAACAGTTAGTGGATAAATATTTTATGAGTATGAGAAGTAGTTTACTTTGAGCGGATAGTTTTTGTGAAAATGTATCAAAGATTACTGCACTGTTTTTTCAGGACAGAAATTAAAATGGAATTGTCAGTGTTTTGTCTTTATTATTATTATTATTATTATTATTATTATTATTATTATTATTATTATTATCCCTACTGCTATTTTCATAACAAACCTGCTGCACTTTTTTATCCACTGAATTCTAATTGTCATCAAATACACATTAGGTTTGTTTTGAGCATATATATGCATTTTCTTTTTCTTAAGCAGCAAATGCAGAATACACCAGCATAATAAGTCAGTGTGTTATGACATTAGATATAAAACTAATATGTATTTGCTTCTAAAAGTGATATGTTTAAATATTTTAAATATTTGTATAGGAGAAAAAAGTATATTATCTGTGCCCCTAAAAGGACAACATAGGTCTGTTTTACAAACAGATATCTATTCATCTTTTACAAACAGTTTTACTGGAAGATGCAAATATGTTTCAGAATAATTATTACCTTGTATGGAGATGAGCCACCAGTAGGTCAACATTGTCATAAGTATATAACAGACATCTAGGATTTGTTATAATTATTTTCTATAAAGAGTAGGGATATAGCTTCTTTTCAGGGTGGGAAGTATAATGCTTTCCCAGCAAAGTAGGAATTGTGTTTGCATTACATCAGAAATGAAAAGCATCTATCTATACATATATCTATCTATTTAATAGTGTATCATAGTCATTCAAACTATCAAAAGTTTGACACAAAGACATACATTATAACAGCTCAAATCACATAGATTTGAATATACAATATGTGAAATCACAAAGATTCAAAGCAAAACTAATTTTTTGACAGGGAAGCCCCCATGCATGCCCTACACCCCATGCTAATTATATATACCAACTCCAAGATCACACCATAGTGCTAGAAGGCACATTCCCTGATCCCCACTGCATTGTGTTCTCAAGTACTTAAACAGAGGCAACATTCAAAAAGTTCATTTTCTTGAGAGTCCGAGCATTTGAATGGAACCTATACACACACACACACACACACACACACACACACACACACACACACATATATATATATATATATATATATATATATATATATATATACTTCCTAAAACTAGAAGTTTATGACTCTGGAAAGATGCCACTAACACCAAAAATCCTTACAATGATGAGTGAAAAAAATGACACAAATCTTCAACACTAAGCATGTACATTCTTAAGGTTGGAGTGGCAGTCTTAAGTGCAGTGTGTAATTGAACATCTATGAATATTTCTTAGCTAAGTGATTCAGTTACTGACTCCCACATTTAGCCACTAGCTCAGTCAAGTCTTGATCATGATTTACCAAACCGTGTTATATTAATTTGTGTAAGTGGTAGGCATATCATTTCTTTTAGGGGGCACAGTGGCACAGCGGATAGCATTGTCACCTCACAGCAAGAAGTTCCCCTGGTTCAATTCTCAGGTTGGATGCCTTCTGTGCATAGTCTGTATGTCCTCCCTATGTTCACGTGGGTTTGCTATGAGTGCTCCGGTTTCCTCCCATAGTCCAAAGACATGCAGTAGGTGGATTGGACACTGTAAATTCACCATATCTGAGAGTGTATGTGTGAGTGTGTGGTGTGGATGAACTACCATGGCAGGGCTAGCCACCCAGTGGTGCAAACCTTGGACCTAGATGACTGTCACTGTTGATGTGACACCCCGACCCCATGTGCAAAATAGGAAAAAAGGTTGTGGTTGGATGGATATTATTTCTTTTCAAAATGGGGAATGCAGCCGATCTCCAGATTAGTTCTATTGACTGCACTAAGAGTAAAGATTGTGTGTGTGTGTGTGTGTGTGTGTGTGTGTGTGTGTGTGTGTGTGTGTGTGTGTGTATGAATGTATATATATTTCTGTAGAAAAAATAAATATTCTGTCACTAGAAGGATGCTACTACCACAAATCCCTGCACTGATAAGGGCAAAAAGGTAAGTCATCTTCGTTACTGAGTCATGGATAGAATAGCTAACTTAGGTTTAACATGTGCTTAATAGTCCATGAATAATTCTTTGAGCCTTTCACAAAAATGCCAAAGAGGGACTGGAATATTATCTTAATTTTTTTTAATAGATAGGTAAAGGCATTTCATTGTTTCAGTTTGCTGACAACTTGGGTTATATTCATAGGTCCATAGGTTTTTACTAGGCTAACGACCGCAAGGGCCTTTTTAAGCTTAGTCATGCATCCCAAATCTCTGACAAGTTCTGATACCCTTGATAAATCTAAGCAGGGGTTTGGAAGATGAACCATTTACAGGTTACCTGTGTCCATTAGAGACATTGGTGCCAAACCATGGACGAATTTCCGGTTTCCCATCCAATTGTCCAAGTTACACTTGAATTGGGTTAGGGGGGAACTCTGCTTCACATGGATGGGGAGCCTGTTCCATAGACACGGTAGTCTCTGGGATACATACCTATCTCTCCAGCAGGACCTGTTTATATCACAGGCAAGGTTTAAGTCTTTAGAACGGGTAATTCTGGTGCTGTTTGTTTTGTGGATATGCAGGAGGCCCCTCAGAGTGGGGTCTGACAATGCTCTGTATGCCAGGCATAGATCTCCCCTCAAACGCCTGTAGGAGACAGAATACAGGGACAGGGTCATGAGGCGGTCTGCACAGGACATTTTACTTACGCCCTGCATTCTTTTAGTGAGGAACCTGTGTGGACATTCCAGTTGTTGGATATGCCTGGTTAGGTATATAGCAAAGGGGATATTGTACTCAATGATAGGTCTGATGAATGCCGAATATGGTGCAACAATGACTTCCTTGGACTTAGATGCCATACCTTTGTTTATAAGTTGTGCATTACAAGAATGATTTCCTCACCACTGTAGACACATGATTGTCAAAGGCTAGATTACTATCTATGTATGTCTTTAAGTGCCTGACTACTAGGTCAACTCTAAGGGGAGTGTTGTCAATATGATAGTTACCAGAGATGGATGACTTCCCAAAGGATACTATTATGCATTTCTTGGCATTTAGTTTTAGTCCATGGCTCTGACACCAGTTGTTTGTCTGTGTCAGCCCCTCCTGGAGAACATTTGTGTCAGTGTGTGATTCAATGACAGCTCCTAATTTGCAATCATCTGCAAATTTAGTCAGCCAGAGACCACTAATATTGGCCTTGACTTCTGAGAAATAAATGCAAAAAGGACCAGTCCAAGGACTGATTCTTGAGAGACTCCACTTGTGACTGGCCTCTTTGTAAAGGTGGACTCCCCAATTCTAACTTCCTGGGTCCTGTCTGTGAGCCAGTTGGCTATCCACCAGGTGACATACGGGGTTGTACTTAAACTCTTCAGTTTGTCAACAATGCCCGAGTGGGATATTGTGTCATATCTCTTGGCCAGGTCAAGGTAGGCAGTGTGAACAATTTTGCCCTCATCCATTGCTTTGGTGACCTTCTTAAAGATGTCCACCAGATTGACTAGGCATGATCTGCCCTTTACAAAACCAAACTAGGTTGGGTCCAGTGTCTGGAGGTTTACTATATCTCTATCCATCATCTTCGTGATAATTCTTTCCATGGCTTTACATATAAGACTATTGTGACTTATGGTTCTGTAGTTTCCAGGGTCTGTAGATGGCCCACCTTTGTGCAGAGGGATGTCTGTTGCCTTTCGCCATTCATGAAGCACTAAACCTGTTTGGAGGCTACAGTTAAATAGTAATTCTAAAGGTCCTATTAGGTCATGCTTCATGCTATTTAGAAGGCATCCTGGGATAGTATATGGGCCCATTGATGCATTGTTCTTGGTCTTAGAAGGAGCATTAAGGACCTGTTCCCTAGTGACACCAGGGAGTTATACTTGATGATATTTCCTGAGGGAAGGTTGATGGGGAGAGAGGGGTAAAGTTGGAGCTGAATTTATCAGCCAGGAGGTTTGCAATGTCTTCTGGCTCAGTATAGGTGGCTCCATTTACAATGAGCCCTGCACAAAATTGTGTATTGCCTTTGAGGTTGTGGACATAGCTTAAGGATGCTTTGTGGATGTCCTTGGCCTGGGAGGCCAAACTTACTTCAAATTTGGCTTTGGTTGACTTTATTTGTCCTCTGAGTTTTTTGTTTAGTTTGATGAGAGTGCTTTTATCCTGCTGGCTGCTGCACCTCCTAATTTTTGCCATGATTTTCTTCCTCCTGTTATACAGCCTATTAATTTTGTGATTCCACCAGGGTGGCTTGTTTTTTGAGTTAGTTCTGTACTTCTTCCTGGTGGGTACTGCTGCTTCTATGCAGCTATTAACATGCTTGTACAGGGTTTACATGAACAGTTCTGCATAGGCAGCAGTATTCTCAGGGTTTATGGGGGCCTGCAATTTTTCCAGGTTCTCACTTAATAACAGGAGGTTAGCCTTAGAATAGTTGTTGAATATTCCAGGTTTAGCTGGGGGTCCAGGTTTTATTTTCACTTCAAAGGAGACCATTTTGTGGGCTGACCTTACTAGGGAAGGCATTATAGTAGGGGGTGTGCAGCAGTCTCCCATATTAGTGAGGACCAGATCCAGTATGGTTGCACCCCTGGTTGGTGTATTGACTATCTGGTCCTGGGAGTTTGTGTTTACAAACTCCCTCGACCACAGTTTATATTGGATTTGGTGTTTTTCATATTTTCAGGGGTGATAATACGATACCTGACCTTTACATATTTTTATTTTAGTTATATAAAAATGAAGTAAATATCACTTAAATGCTTCCATACAAATAATACTTTTTTTTTTTCAAATGAAAGATTCCACCATCAAAAATCTCAGTACTGACAAGGACAAATGTGCCTGAGGTTACCCAGATTTTTCAACCTCATTGCCAAATATAATAGAAATGTTCCTTCCGGCTCAGGTTCCCTTTTCAGTAAAATGAATAAATATTCCAAACAATGTGCAGGCAAAGAAAATTTAAGAAAGCAGTAGCATGATGAATCAAACGGTTTTCCCAAAACTAACACAATCGAAGAAAACTGACTGACTACATGTCCCCTCATGTATTTTCCCCTCCCCATCATGACAATCCTATAAAGCTTTCCAAAAGTCTAGGTCTTTACTTCCCTCTATAGCAACTGATAAAATCAGATACTTGTACTGTGAGAATCATTCAAAAATGCTACAGCTGGCAGTGTGCGTCCCTTCCTCCTTTTTAAGGAATTCCTCTTCATTCATCTAGTCAAACCTTCCTGTTCCCTCGTATCCCAGATCAGATGCTGTCTCAGGGTGTTGTAGAATCTGTTCCCCAGATCAAAGAAGGGAAAGAACAAACCTGGAAACCTGTCCTTGACGTTTCCTTTTTAAACCTTCACATCAAAATCCCGAAGTCCTCTCTCTACAATCTCTTTTACCTCTCATTCATCTCTCAGTTTTTTAGTAATGCTGGTTTTAAAAGATGTGTATCATTGCATTCCCATTCTCAAACATTTTAGATGCTTCTTACTTTTTTTCATTATCTAGTTTACATTTTCATTTTTTCTTCCTTGCTTCGTCAGCAGCTCCAATAGTGTTTACAAAGTGCCTGGCCCAATGCAAGTTACAAGACATTCACATTTTTGTCATATTTAGATGATAACCTGATTTTTGCACAATCTATTTCATAAGCTGTGCAGAATGCCTGCCTTGGGTTAAAAAAATTCTCAACTTGAGTTTTTGGGTGAGCAGAAAGAAATCTTCTTTCATTCTTTCTCATTGGATAATGTGCCTGAGGTCCCTACTGGATACAGCCCCATGATAACTTCTTTTTTTCTTCAAGTCAGTTAGAAATGTTACAAAAAGCAATTTTTGATATGATCCACTTACAGTGGAAGATCTGTCAGGAAATATCTCAACATTCTAGGTTTCTTGGCCTCTGCAATTGTCATGATTCCTTTGGCCAGACTTCAAATGAGAAAAGTTCAGTGTTTTTTCAAATCAATTTTCATTTCATTTCAGATTGCAGTGCTGGGGTTTGTGAAAAAAGTAGTTACCTTGGTGGGTGAATCAGTTGTCTCTCAACTCAGGTCTCCCTTTTTCCCTTCTAACCCTTACTCGGTGTATAAACACAGATGCATCAGACTTCGCTCAAAGCCTATTGAATGTTGTGTCTTTCGGCTTTTCCCGGTTAGGGGTCGCCACAGCAAAACTCCGGTCCGCTAATGATTGGCAGTAGATTTTTATGTGCTGGCTTGCCGGGCCTAACGCACAACCTTCAATGAAGGAACACCCATTCACGCATGTCGCCACACAGAAGATTCTCTAACTGAGAATTGAACGGGCAACATCTAACTATGAGGCGACAACGCTACCGCAGCACCACCACCACAGTGATCCTAAAGTCTATTGAATAAAAAGACCAATTAAATCACATAAATGTGAGAGAAATTATGCCTCTCTAAACCTTGGCAGCACCACAGTGATGTGGTAAATAAACAAACAGGAGGAGAAGAACCAGGTTCTACCCCCTTTACAGACTAGTTATGGTAGCCTAGGAACTAGCCGCTCAGCACTTTTGCCCTCTCCAGGCTACCTGCATTCCATAAGAGCAAAACACTATTGCAGACAAACTGACCAGGATCAGGGTAGACCCTCACAGAGGGAAGTTGCACACAGGGTCTTCCAGAAATTGATCCATCTGCATGGAACTCCTCAAGTAGATCTGTTTACCTCCAATCACAAAAGACTGTTCAAGACATTGTACTACAAGACTTCTTGTACATAGGCCTGGAAGACTGATAACATTTCATTTCATTTCCATGGATGGGAATTTCCTTTATGCATTTTTACCCTTTCCTCTAATCATCATGGTTTCTCTAAAGATTCAGAAGTACTCCCCAGGGATAATTGTGGTGACTCCTTTTTGGTCCAGGCCATGGTGGTTCTTCCTCCTTTTAAGAATGGCATGTGTTCTTGGCAGCATGGGCTTTGTTCTCCCAAGGCATTCTGCTTTTGAGGTAGTGGAGAGAGTGTTCTCTACTTCTAGAGGAAGGGTGAACCCCCGCAAGCTGTCTGCCTAATCTTACTCCACAGGAAGGGACAGCTAGTCAAAAGTCTTTACACTACCCAGCAGGATATATTCATACCTTCTGATACATCTCTGGAACATCCTGCTGAAAAAGTCCCTAGGAAGAGAAAGTGCAAAAGGAGGCACTTAGACTCTCTTCAAGAGTCAGTCATGGAAGATACCAATTCTGATGATGGGGAGGGGTCCCCCAAGATCACCACCTGATAACGTCTCCTTTGGAGACATTCTGGAGGTCCTCAAGCAAAGGGGTTTTTGGTCTACAGACAATCCTTCCCAAGAGGAATTATTCCTGGAAGCATTTGGGTCTGGTCCATCTATCTCCTGGGTGACTCTGCCCATGGATGAGCTCATTGATTTGATCTCTAGGCAGGTGTGCAAGGAACCTGACTCTTTTTAGCCAATCCCCAAGAGACCAGACAAGATCCTGGCAACACCAAAAGGAAACAAATTTTGGAGATAAGGAGTGCCACTAGAGGCCATTGTCATAGTAGTGACCACAAAGAAGGAACTTGCAGAACAGAGTTTATGTGTCCATCCACCTAACAGGGAGTCCAGGGCGTTGGACAGATTTGGGAAGCATGTATATGCTTCAGTGACTTTTGCACTTAGGTCACTGAATTATTTGGCACACTTCACCAGATCTGAGAGGGATTTGTTTAAAGAACTCTCCAAATCTCTCTTTTGGACCATTACTTCTGATTCACAGACCTCTGTTGCCTCACAGATGACTATCCTACAGTCCATTTTGAATCTGTCCATGAGGCTCATTTCACATGCAGCTGAAGGTGCCTCAAGGGCATCGGGTTCAGGGATTTCCATAAGTTGACATGGTTGGATACGTCTGTGTGATTTTCCAGAGCCTTTTAAGTCCTTCTTCATCAGTGCTCCCTCTGAAGGAAGTGCTTTGTTTGGCCCCAAAGTTAAAGACATACACTACCCAGGCTGGAAATACCCTGTCTGCAGTGGGTGTACCTTTTACCTTTTTCAGCCCCTTAAAGAACCTTCTCTAGGAATCAACTAGGTGGTTGAAAAGTGTTGTTCAGAAAATCCCAGGGTCCTATCCATGATACACATGGAGATAGTTCACCTAGGGGCAGGGAGGTACTCTAACGGAAGAAGCCACCCATGTCCAGAGGAGGCCTGCAGAACCAAGGATATAGGGACACTTTCTCTGACAGATCCTAGCAGTGCTTTTGAAAGGAGGCCTAATTGTTCACTTCTGGAAGCAGTCGGGGGTCGGCTATCCCTGCACCAGAGAGCCTGGCTAGACATTACAAAAGATACATGGGTGCAGAGGATTATTTCCAGAGGTTATATAATACCCCCCTCACAGTAAACACAATTTCCAATATTCCACCCAGTAAGAGGAAAGCAGAAGCACTAGAAATAAGAAGGCTACTAGAAAAAGGAGTCATCCAAGCAGTCCACCCCAGACCAGAAAGAGTCCAGAACTTACTCAAGATTCTTTTTAGTGCCAAAGAAAACAGAGGACTGGAGACCAGTTTTGGAACTCAGCAATCTGAACAAATCATTTCAGTACTTGAAGTTACGGATAGTCATGGTTCAGTCCATTTTGCCTTTCCTTCACAAGGACAACTGGATGTGTTCAGTGGATCTTCAGCATGTATCCTATCACATGAAATTCAACCAGCGATGCAGAAGATGCCTATGCTTCCTTCTGAAAGCCAGTGATTAACAATTCAGAGCTCTGCTCATTGGCCTCACCACAGCCCCCAGGATGTTCACCAAATAAATGGCAGTGTAGCAGCTCACTTGAGACTGCAGGGATTCTAGGTGTTTCCGTACTTGAACAACTGGGCTAATAACTGCTCTGACCAAGCAATTTTCTGATAACAGCTTGAGATTATGTACTCCAGCTTTGCTGTTATCTGGGAATTGTTTAATACGGTGTCAGTGACAACTTCTCTTCCCTTACCAAGGATACAAACTATTCAATTTCAAGTCAAAAAGATAAGCCAAATGTTTTCTCTATCAGCTCAATTGATTCTACAAGCCTTGGGATCAGTGTCTGCTGTGATATGCCTTGTTCCATTAGCAAAATACCATTTAAGGTTTCTTTAGTGGACCCTAGCAACTCAGTGGTCTATTCTGCACCAGCCTATGTCCACCCAGATCAGAATAACTCAAGCATGCAAAAAGTACCTCTTGTAGTGGATTTGCTCAGATCACATATTACAAGGCATTCCCTTCATTCTTCCTCAGCCCAAAGGCATAGTGACCATGGACACTTCCCAAAATGGAAGGGGGGGGGGCATTCTTGTGAAAGACAGTCCAAGGTACTTGGTCCCCCAAAGATGCCAACACACACATTAATGTCCTGGAAATGAGAGCAATACTCCTAGTGTTGCAGCCTTTCAAGGCTCTCTTCTTTCTGGGACTGTTGCGATTTGGATGGACAATATATCCGTGGTATGGTACATCCACAAACAAGGGGAAGCCAGATCTTACCCCTTGTGTCAAAAAGCTTTGAGAGTGTAGCAATGGGTGATCTCATCCTATCAATTTCTGATAGGAATGCACATTCCACGGGAAATCCAAAGTGATAACAGACAAGTTGAGCATGTCCATTTTATTGCCTCACAAGTGGTCTCTCAGCATGCAAATTGTAGTAATGATATTCTGCCAATGAGCCAACCTAGCTGTGACCTCTTTGTATCTCCCCTCAACA
This sequence comes from Protopterus annectens, assembly GCF_019279795.1. Lineage (NCBI taxonomy): Eukaryota > Metazoa > Chordata > Ceratodontiformes > Protopteridae > Protopterus > Protopterus annectens. The sequence goes on from NC_056738.1 coordinate 441,423,686, forward strand.
ACAAGTGCAGCAGGTTCTTTGTCCTTATCCTTCCAACGGGAGAATCACCAAGAGATGCTCTCCTCCACAATTGGCCCCCTTGGTCTCCTTTACACTTACCCACAACTCCTCTAATACCCAAGTTTCTCCAGAAAGCATCCAATTGAAGAGCACAGTCATTCTCATTGCACCTTATTGGCCTCGTCAGATTTGGATACCCCTTTCTTTGTCCTCATCTATTTCGCCCACCATGGATTCTGGATCCATTTCCAGATCTCCTGTCTCATCCGACAGGCATGATTCACCTGGACATTTCAGGCCTAAAGTTGACCGCATGGTTCTCCACTTCCATTGATAGCCCGACAACCAAGCCTCTCCTTCCCTGTATGCCGCATTCTTTTGTCTCATAAAGCTTCCTCTAGGCAAATATACAGAAGTAAATGGAAAAGATTTGCTTTTTGAGCACAACAAAGAGACACTGATCCATTTTCAGCACCAGTACCTAAAGTTCTTGAGTTCTTGGCTGCAATTTTTAATGAAGGGGCTAGCTCCTTGACTGTTAAAATACCACTGGCTGACATTTCTGATTTCCACATAAGAGTAAATAATTCCTCCTTACCTTCTTCAAAACTTTATAAGGCCTTTAATAGGGGAACATTTCTTCTTAGACCCCCCCCCCCTTAAAGATCCAACTCTGCCATGGGATTTGAATTTAGCATTACAAGATTTACCGCAGTTACCATTTGAACCATTAGTAAAGTATGACCTAAAATGTTTAACCTGGAAAACTATCTTTTTAGTATCTATATCCACTGCTCGAAGAGTCTCTGAACTTCAAGCCCTATCTTCTAAGCCTCCTTATTTAATTTTCAATAAAGATAGAGTAGCGTTATGAACCAACCCACCCTTCTTTCCTAAGGTGGTGTCAGAAACCAACATCATTCAATCTATTAATCTTCGAGTTTTCTTTCTAAATTTCACAAACAAAGGAGAATGCATGTTACATTCGTTGGATGTTCACAGACAGTTACATTTCTATTTAAACAGAACAAAAAATTTGAGAAAAACAGATCAATTATTTATTTCCTTTGCAGAATCAAAATTAGGCAACCCAGTTACAAAAGTAAATTTAGCCAAATGGTTACTGATTACATTTGCATTTTCTACAACAAATTGAGTTTATCTTTCTCAAAACCTTTAAGAGCCCATTCAACCAGGTCCATGGCAATCTCATAAGTATATTTATCTATGTCGTCTATGGACAATATTTGTGTGGCTGCAACTTGGGCTAATCCTCATACCTTTATTACTCAAAGGGAAGAACAGCCTTCAGCTCAACAATGCTTAGGAATATCCTTCTTTAGAGATCCCCCAGGAATCAGGTAGTTGGGTACTCTGTGCCACTTGTTGAGGAATGAATGAAGATTGACAACATAAGATAAAAAAGTTATGTACTCATCATAACATTACATCTGCATTGTCCATTTTCTTTCTTCCTCAACTCCCCTCCCTCCACCCCCTACCATTTTGTTTGTGACTTTTGGAAGAACAAGAAGATACCAAGGGAATCAATGTTCCTGCCTTTGAGCTCCAGATATTGGTTTATAAAATTATGATTGTTTCTAAATTTGTGAAAAGCTGAAAGATCAGCAAACAAGATCTCAGGTATGGTAGGGGACTAGAGTATGATGGGTAAAAGAGGAACTAGAGAGCTTTCCAGTATTCACAAGCTGTAAAAAACAGTCGAGATGGATCTGAGGGTCAGATCCAAACTCACTTGTTGAGGAAGAATGAAAATGGACAACATTTATGGAACATTATGGTGAGTACATAACTTCTTTTTATTTACTACCTAAAAAGCATGTATTTATATCAAAGCACTTAATCATGCATATGATATTTTACCTAAAAAGCTTAAAGTACACCATTTATATTTATTTAATTGTTGACTTAGAAGATTTTGCTGAATTTATGTTTATTTTTTTGGATGCAACTCAGATTGTATTTATAATAAAAATATAAATAATTTTATGCGTGTGTGTGTGTGTGTGTATGTGTGTGTGTGTGTGTGTGTGTGTGTGTGTGTGTGTGTGTGTCATAAGGGACTCAAATGAACTTGATACATTGCAGAACTAGTTATCCTTGTGACCAGTGACACCCCCAGATCTGCTCCCCCACCCCCCACCCCGGAAATGAAAGCTCTATAGTTCTCTGAAGAAAAAAAAACAGATCATCAGTTCTGATCAAACAATTGCAATATTGGCATTCAGAAATGAATGCCAGTAATGCACTGTGCTGCAGTAATGACTGATCAGTACTTGCCAGTCATGCCCTCTAACACTTGGCACTCAGAGCAGCTGCCACAATCACTTCTCCCCATTTATACTGCTTGGTATATGCATATGTCATAGTGATGCTAGGTGTATGGTAATACCTGTACCATGCAGATGTATCCTGAGCGTGTTATTTTTTACTTAGGTAAAAGGTAACTCATGTGAGTGTCTCAGAGGAACAGTCTCCAGAAGCAGTTATTTACCTTTGGCTTCAGTTGTTCACACAAAGTCACAGCAGGTTTAGTTCAGTTTTGTCTTTTTATTGGTTTGCTGAAAATTATTTGGTGCCTTGAAATATTAAGTACTGTTTTGAGCGACAGGTGTATTAAATAGTTATACCCTTGGGAAATATAGTAATCTCAGTAACTGCAAAGGAGTTTATGCTTGTGCAGTAAGACAATGGGCCAGATGCATCTTTGTTTTCTTCACCCAAGCACATTTCTGTTCATTATGCAGAGTTCAGAAATTGCTAACTGGAATAGAACTGTAATTAATTTTACACCCCAGCTAATGGGGGCCTAGAACTTCCCAGATTCATGTTTTATTGTTCACTGTATTCACTGACAGGAAAAGTGCATGCATTGATTTCTCAAATTATGAACAGTATATGCATTAGCCTATATATTCAAGTGAGGTAGTGAGTTTAATGCAGAGTCACAAATAGAGTAAAGAGCAACTCTATGTATGACTTACTTATATGACCATGGGTGAGTATCATATGCAGATTTTTTTTTTTTTTTATGTCAGCAAAGTTATTGTAGTTGTTCTCAACATATGATAGCACCTTCTTGGTCATGTAAAGCAGTTCTCACAGATAGCATTTGCTTTGTCTTGGCAGAGGTGATATCAGCTTGGAGAGCAGAGCTCAGGTCCATGAGATGAGCATGCCTGACGACGACCAACATTCCCTGAAAATTTTCAAAGTTACCAAGAATGATGTTGGCGAGCTCACATGCATAGCCACAAATGTGCGGGGCAGTGACAGCTGCATGATCACCATGGAATTTGCAGGTATATACATTTCTTAGTAGGATATGTGTTTTTCATAAATTACCAACTGGGCATCTTGTTATTGGTGGTAATTACAGTGAAGGGATCCAATATCCTCCTTCATAACCACGAAGCATTAAGCATAATCTAAAATATCTCTTCTTAAAAGAAGTTTGCTAAAATGATATACATTACAGCACAGTAGAATTTTGTTTGTTTAGAGGATAAGCTCCTCTACAGGCACTTTACAGGCACATTTTTGCACTCTAATCCAATCTTCTGTTCAAATAATATTAACAACCATTACAGCATTAATAAAATTCCAGAAGTACTGTAAACAAAATGCCTAGGTCTGAGCACATGAAACATTGTGCATAATATTTGTGGTAGGACAAGTGTAACCCCTGTTAGACAATGTAAAAGAAGAAGCAGCTTAAATTCTTTTAGAAAAAAATACTCTGGTTGCATACAGTAATCTAAAGTACTGGGAGAGGAGACCTAGAGCCATAAAGTAATGCAAGTAACATACTACTGGTTTAGGAATCAGGCACATTGTATCATAAAATGTGCTGTTCCAAAGGATTCAGGCAGCTTAAAAGAGAAGTGGCCTGTGTGATGGTGGTAAGGCGTTTGTGGCATGCACAATGTGCAGTAAACTTAGGTTCTGCTCTCAGACAGTCCTCTAGGAAAACAAAGCTATGTTAGCTATACAGCTGTATGAAAAACATTGACTGATGCCATCATATGTTGAACAGTTTTCAAAATTGTGATGAGTATGTACTTACTGGATGCCTAGGTCTTAACCACATTTTTGATCAGGTTATTAATTGGCACAATTTTGCTTTTTCCATTGAGACTGACTAAGACTTGTGGTCAGTAGGGATGATTTGGCCAAAAAAAAGAAATTAGTCATGAAAAATAGCAAACTTCCTAATATGAGTAAAAAAAATAAATAAAGTAAATTAGTAGAAAAAATCACATACAGTATGCCAGTTTCATGTTATTTGCTTCTGTTTCAGTTCCCAAAAGGTCTATATTCATCTTATTTTATGTGTCCTTCATCATCCCAGTGATGTATTGTGGCTTTTCAGGTGTTAAGTTTTAAGACTTTGGCACAGCTTGTCATAAAATGCCATTTTATTTAACCTTTGTGATACTATTTGGATACTATTGCCAACTTTGAGCAATCTTTGAAATATTTCAGGGAGTGCAGAAGCATTAAATTACTTTTTTTGCCTGCCTACTTGGGGGGATCAAAAGGATAGTATTGTTTTGTTTTCAGTAGCCTGTTAATCAAGATCTGGCAAGTTGTACTGGCAGAAGAAATACTTGTACTGGCAGAAGAAATACACTAATCCCGGTTAGATTGGTATGGAGACTGACTTTATGATTTCTATTGATTTCATAAAAGCTAGAGCTAGTTGTTTAGAAACGTCTTCATCCGTTATTGTCTGTCTGCCAGAATATGTTTCCTAAAAGCCATTTCTGTTCAGAGTGGTATATTAGATGTGGTGGTTTCCACTACGATGAACGAATGAATATGTAATATATTTTATAGCTCTTTCTAAAATCAATTCAAAATGCTTTACAATTTAAAAAGAATGTAATAAAAGAAAAATAAATACAAGATAAATGTAAGCTGCCTGCCAAGTATTGCTAAATGTCTGCATAAAGCAATAAATCACATTGCTGATCACAGCAATATAAATCATAGGAATCAAGTACTGCCAACAGAACTGCAATTTAATGTATCAGGCTTGAAAAGCTGAGGCAAGCAGCTACAATTTTTAAATGGGTTTCATAAGGTATGACAATTTTAGTTGCAGGTAAGGACTTATTGACCTTTGCTGCATGTACAGTTCCTTACCTAGTAAATACACTGCAGATCGTTAATAAGTAACATTATTATTGTTGTTCATAGTGAATATAACCTATGCCTTACCATGCATTTGTGACCTCTTGTACTGTTCTTTAGCCCTACAACCATATCTGAAAGGGACAGAATATATATTTTTCTAAAAATGCACCATACTTTTATTTTTATTTTCATTAATTATCATCACTTCTCTGCCCTGTTTCCTTTCCTCAAGATTATGCATGTTACATTTCCTTAATCTTTCCTTGTTTGCCTTTCACTGTTCATCAGTAATTATTTTTGTGGTATTTTTGTGAACTATAACGATCCTATATTGCAAAAATATTCCCTTCAGTACATCAGATAGGGTATCCTCCTTACAAATTGGAGAATAGTTAGTTCTAAATCTGCACTTCACCAAAGTGGCTGCAGTGTCAACATTTGAAGCTTGCAATCAGTAGGATATTAGGAAAACATGCTTTAGGATGTGACTGAACCTAAGTTGCTTCAGATAACATATGATATAATGAATATAACTACTAGAATTCAGGATGGGAGATCTTCTTCTTCTTTCAGCTTTTCCCGATTAGGGGTCGCCACAGCGGATCACCTGTCCCCTAATGATTGGCAGTGGAGATTTTTTATGGTGCTGAGTTGCCAGCCCGGCGCCCAACCTTCCACAGAAGGCACACACACGCATGCACTCACGCCTAGGGCCAATTTAGAGTATCCAATCCACCTACAGCATGTCTTTGGGATGTGGGAGGAAACCAGAGCACCTGGAGGAAACCCACGCGACCACAGGGAGGACATGCAGACTCTGCACAGAAGGCACCCCAACCGAGGGTCAAACCGGAGAACCTCTTGCTGTGAGGATGGGAGATAATACACCAATTGAAAATACAAAAAAAATAATAAAAAGCCACAAAAACAATGTTAGGACCACAAAATTTCTTTAATAAAGGAAACACTAAAATATACATACTAGACTTCATTAGAGAAACAATTTAGTCAGATAGATCATACCTTGTTGTGTCTTTTGGCTTTTTCCCGGTTAGGGGTCGCCACAGCGGAACTCCGGTCCGGTAATGATTGGCAGTAGATTTTTACGTGCCGAGTTGCCAGCTCTAACGCACATCCTTTAATGAAGGTACGCCCATTCACGCATGACTCAACACAGAAGACGCTCTAAATGAGAATCGAACAGGACAACGTCTTACTGTGAGGTGACAACGCTACCGCAGCACCACCACCGCTAATATTTATAAAATCTCAGCATCAACTGACTAAAATATTTCAAGCAACCAGTGTTTAAATCTGTTTAGACAAACCTTAAAACAATTCATATTACCTTATCCGCAAATACTGCTATAATTCAAGATCATTAAAGCTAAAAGATTACTCTGCAAGCCAGCAGCAAATAAAATTATATTTAAACCATCCACTTTATATAAATAAATTATTAGTGGTCAAAAATGAATGCTAATAGCCATAGAACAAGATTTATGCTGAATAGTAAATTTTGTTAAGCCTAGCCCCTTGAGCATGCATGTGTTTTTATTTTAGATGAGATATAGACACAACACACATACAAATAATATGCATAAATATAATTTTCACTCTTATGCCATGCTTAAATATTGCAGCATTGTCTTAGCTGCATGGGAAGCATAAGAAATATTTATACCAGTTTACTTGTAGGAAAAGAATAACTAAAGTGAAAACCTGTTTAACTGTTCACATTTCTTACGACAAAGTAACAACTAAAATGTAAATGACAACAATCTCTTGTTTTGTTTTGTTTTTTACACCCACACACACACACACACACACACACACACACACACACACACCTCTCTGTCTATAGATGTACATACACACAGACGCACACACACACCTCTCTGTCTATAGATGTACACACACACACACACACACACACACACACACACACACACACACACACACACACACACACACACACCTCTCTGTCTATAGATGTACATACACATACACACACACACACACACACACACACACCCACACCTCTCTGTCTATAGATGTACATACACACACACACACACACACACACACACACCTCTCTGTCTATAGATGTGCATATACACACACACACACACACACACACACACATATATATATATATATATATATATATATATATATATATATATATATTGATAATCACCTTTTCCCATTTTTGCATGTGGGTGTAGAGGTGTCACTTTAATAGTGACGATCATCTAGTGCCAATGTTCATACCACTGGGAGGCTAGCCCCCGCGGTGGTTGTTCTTTCATACCACACATATACACTCACACCTGTGGGCAATATAGAGTGTTCAGTCCAGCTATGCACAGAAGGCACCCAAGCTGAAAATTGAACACGCATGCATGTACAAGCAGATGCACACTAACATAATTTGTATATATGTATAGGGATAGCTGTAGGCACACAGGCACACACACCCATTCTTTCTGATTTCTGCTGTTTATTTTGATGTTAAAGTTTGCACTGCACAATATGAATTAATCTAAAACACAGAAATGAAATCTCTTTATACACAGATTCATTTTTAAAATAAAGTTTTTTTTTTCTGAAGCAATCTATAAAGTACAGATATTTACATTTTCTCATAATAAAAAGCACAGGTAGAAAAAGAGTATATGAAGACGTACTAGAGAAGACTGAATCGTAACAAAGTGGTAATACAGTAAAATTCTGACATATTTAAGACCTATTCAAATTCCAAATATAACTTTAGATATTTAGAGACTTATTTTTATATTTAGCTAAAACCAATCCTGATTTTGTTCAGAATTTAATATTTACTGTTTTCCATCTGTTTCTCATAGATTACATTTATATGACTTCTCTGTTGTTGTTGTCTTTCGGCTTTTCCTGGTTAGGGGTCACCACAGCGGAACTCCGGTCTGCTAATAATTGGCAGTAGATTTTCACAAATGCTGAGGTGCCAGCTCGACGTTCAACAAAGGCACACCCATTTACGCATGTCTTTCGAACGCCCACCCAACCGCGGGAGGACATGCAGACTCCACACAGAAGGCACTCCCTGCACTCCAGCCAAGAATCAAACGGGAGAACCTCTTGCTGTGAGGCAACAACGCTACCGCTGCACCACCGCGGAAGTATTTATATGACTTCTCTGTACTTTTCCTAATTACTTTTCTCTGAGTGTCAGTTATCCGAGGCACAATATACCAGGGATGAAAGTGACAATGGTCATTTTACATTGTGGTTTCTATTTGTATGGAAGTAGTGATTCCTTTGTTTTTGGGACATTTCTCCCCTCTTCCTGTTTGTGTGACTGTGAAATTCATATAAATAATTTTTGGCAAAGTGCAAAATAATGGCGGGGGGGGTGCAAGGGGGAATCACCCCTGCAAAAAAATGCTTACAGTTTAATTTTTTGCCCTTGTGCATTTTGGGCATAGGTTTCCAGCATTGTGGGTCACCTTTCCTTTTTTTTTTTTTTTTTTTTTTTTTTTTGTATTTAGCCTTGGAACTCATTTGTGTATTTTGTTATTATATAAATAAGTAAGATTTTAAGAAACTCTGCAAAAGAAGGACTCATTGAACTGTTCCAGTTTCTTGTTATTACTTTTTCTAGAAACAGCTTAAATAACTGATCTGAGTTTACATAAAAACGGTATTAGAAAGTTAAATGAACTAAACTGAGAGGTAAATCAGAAGTATCTGCCCACACAGCCATACAGAAAAAAACATATATGTCATGTCAGTATTTTCAAGAACTTGACAGTTATTAAATATAATGTTGAAATGACTTTTATGTATGCCACAATTTTATTTCCATAAGTTGTGCTGAGTAATCTGCTGTGCATTGTTAATGAGTTGTTACAGAGTTTTGTTTTAAAACATTAAATAACTAATTTGCCAGTATGTGAATGCTTTTTAGAAAGTCATCATTTTGTTATGTTTTTTGTGTTTTTTGTGTCAAGAGTGTACTGGAAATGTTAGTATAGGATTTACTTGAATTGATTGCACCACAGCGTGTTTATTTTATGTGCACACATGGTCAGTGTAGATGTCAGGTGTTTGGGAACCGTCTAACAGACTACTTGAGGTAGTAGTTGTCAGCTTTTCTGTTTTTTCGTTTTTAAATGTGAACGCTTTTCTGGGAACTAGAATTTGGGAGGCATATTGTTTGATGTGATTTTTCACCCATGCATGTGAACCATCAAGCTTCCATCCAACTGATCAGGACTATTTATTCCTTTAATGGGGAATTTCACTAGAGATCAAGGCAAAAGATGTTTGGAAGGGGCACCACTCAAGTACCCATGAGGGTGTTTTATATCCCCACCAGCATCCCAAAATCATAACAACTAAAAATCCCAGCTAAAAAGATCAGTGAGCTGCAGCCCTTTCTCAGTACTCAGTCTCTTAGAGAGACTCATCCATGGAGATCTGTGCCTAGCTTTTTGAGCCATGAAAGATCCAACCCTGTTTGACCTCCTATTCTTTTACATAACTAATGGTACCTCAAATACTCTGTTAAAGGAAATAAATATTCATCAGCAAGTAAATAAGACACATTGGCATGACAGATTCAAAACCTAATGTATTCCCCACCCCTGGAACAGACTTCCACTACCAAACTTTAACCAGAGTAGCACCCATGATACCGATGGTCAGCCTCAAATTACCTCCCCCTGTCTATCTTGAACTCCTTGAAGCTACAGCTAACTTTTGAGTAAGTTTTTTTGCCAGGCTTTTAATGGTCTGCAGACTGGTTGCCTAGTACTTATCTATGAACAATGTGGACATTTGTAATAGCCTAATTCCTGCTGGGTGAGAGCATATGTGATCAGCATCACCACAGAGGACCACAATACTTTTCCTATGCAGTGTTTGCTTCCACACATCTGTTTTGAAGTCTAACCACCAGATGGTGACATGGTGATCCTAACACCCACCCCAGACCATACATTTACATTACAGCTACTCTTTTGAGGGACTGTATTAGCACACAAGCAGTTGTGTCCCCCAATGGGAATGGCATGTCCATCAGGCACTTGAGCTGATAATCAGTCTCAGGTTGCCTGGACCATAATCAGGGCTTTGCCCCTGTATGCCACCAGAGTTGACATACATATGTATGACTTTTGATTTAGATTGTAGTATCATTAGGCAGATATAATTAGCATATTTATTAGGGTTCATCAAAACAAGATAAGCTTGGAGGCTAATTCTAAAATATCACTTGTGCTCTAGGGAATTATTTACAATCTGAAGAAAAAAAGTTAAGTCTTTTAATATTATAAGGGGATTGTACTGCATGTAAGATCCGCTACTTGTTAAAAAGTAGGATGTGTTATTCTTTGATTTTGTAACATAGTTGCTAAGGTTGGTTAAATCAGTGTCTTGTTAAAACTGTGCATATATAGGAAGATGAATGCCTTTGAAGTCATATGTGTATGTAAGTTTTAAAAGGGATATTTACTGAAGAAATGGAAATCATTGCCATTTGTTTATATTTTTTTACTAAGCAGCAATGATTTTAGTAAATACAACAGCAATTGCTGCGATTAGTAATTTAAAAATAACTGACTGTTGAAAAAAATAACCAAGGAGGGCTTCTTGTCTAATTTGACTGCAATACATCTTATCACATCCACAGGAAAATATCGATGGCTGTGCAGATACAGCAATGAGTTTGCTAATGTGAGGAAATCATGGGTAGAACAAAGTGACAAAAATAACTAACAATAAAACCAATACTTGTAGTCTAAAAGAAATGCATTTCTAATCATCTGTTACAGAGTCACCAAGATTTGAATCCATCATGGAGGACATTGATATTAGTTGTGGAGAGACAGCTCGTTTTGCAGTGGTAGTTGAGGGCAAACCTGTGCCTGATATCATGTGGTATAAAGTAAGTCTTTTTTAAGCAATTCTGTTTCATTTGTTTAGTGTACTCATTTGGTGTAATCTCTTAACAGAAGAGTGTCGAAGAACAGTGACTTTTTTCAACTTTAAACCAATGCAAACGAATGTAAAGTGGGGTAGCATTTAAAAGCCTAGACTCAAGTACAGTAGCTTCCCATTATAACAATCATGCTTATAGTGTAAAAGAAAACCATTTTTGAAAGGAAATCATGTTTACCATAATAAACACTAATGTTATCTTACCAGGTGATAGCATTTAAGTGTTAAGTTTGTGGACTCACTCTCATTTTTTAGCATTTTCCTTAATCCGTCTCCAGTATCCAGCAGTGTAATATAACCAGAGCTATTTTGTAAGTTTGTAACCTTGTATGGACAAAGTGAAACAGAAAAACCAGGCAGAGTGATATGAAAGGTATTTCAGACTTTATTAAGTACAGCCTTTACTAATGCTAAGGTTTTAAGAATAGTGTTAGAACATTTTTAGGAAAGTGATCCTTAACAAGTAATTTTACTTGACCATCTTGATATAGAGTGCATCAGATAAATGCACATAATATTCAGGGAGTAAAACTGAATTACATAAACAGTACACACGCGCATACACACACACACATGTCTATATATATGTATACATACATACTTATGTATATGGATTAAAGATGAATGGTCTGAGGAACAAGTAATGCCCACAACAGAGTCTTTTTGTAGCTGGAGGAAGGACAAACCAAGGAACCAGTAGGTTGTTCCATGGTTAAGCCAAAGAATATCCTTGATTCCCAGGGAAGCCTGTCAGTAGTAGTCGGTAAAACAGGTACATTGTAAAATATTTACCTTTACCCTATAAAACACAGTAAAAAGCACTTTAAACACTTACCCAGCCCCAACAAGTAAATCAGCACAACTTTTACCACAGACAGAAGTAGTTTTAAATTAGTCTTAATAACTTTTTATACAAAAGTTTAAAAAAATTATACTCCCATTTGAAAGCAAAAACCACATGACACTCAATTAATACACTTATTCCTAGCTTTAAGATTAATATTTTACAGGAAAGGTGTAATGTCTGTAAGAATAAGTAAAATGGAAGGCTCTTTCTCAGATGAGAACTTATCTACCCAGCAACTGAACAATATAAGCTGACTGTTGATCTTCACAGACCCGCAAGAAGAACACTCTTCACTTGTAAGAAAGCTGTGGAGGGCTTGGCATCCAAAACTGACTTTTTATTCAGCTAATTTCATGCTCACTGATGGTTTGGGTACATGGAAGGTACCCTGAAAGCTTTGGAAGCTAACTGGCTGTTATATAATTTTTTTAAACTTTTGTATAAAAAGTTATTAAAACTAATTTAAAACTACTTTTGTCTGTGGTAAAAGTTGTGCTGATTTGCTTGTTGTGGCTGGGTAAGTGTTTAAAGTGCTTTTTACTGTGTTTTATAAGGTAAAGGTAAATATTTTACAATCTACCCTTTCAGAACCCACCACTGTATTAACCTAAAGCAACTTGGATGGCTTGAATTACAAAATCAGCTTAAATTCCACCAACTTACCATTGCCCACAAAACCCTTTACCATCCTACTAATACCCCTATACTATCTACCCACATTGTCACCTACAACAATGCTAAGACCTTACGTTCGTCACAAAGACTGCTGGTAAATATTTGTAAATCTAACAACAGGGCTGGAGACTCTCTTTTCTGTAATACTGCTGGAAAATCCTGGAACCTTCTTCCTACTGAACTTTCCTCTGTTCCCTCAATATCACTCTTCAAAAACAAACTGAAACTTTTTCTCAGAACACAGTGGTTATGCCCTTGTACTAAACCTAACTGATCTATTACCTTTCTTCCTTGGATCTATCTACTCTCCTCTTTTCTATATTCTTGTTCCTTTTCTTAGTAACAACAAGCTTATTCCTTTCTAGATCTTTTCTTATTATCTCCTCATAACTTCTTTAATTAAACCTGTTTTTAACACATATTCTGAATATTGCAGCTCATACTTTTGTTGTCCTTCTTTATGCCAACCCGCTTACTAGTAACTTATCTAACTCAGCTGCTATCCTTTACGTGTTATATTGCAACTACAGCTGTATTATGTTAAGTGTTTTTGTACTTAGCACTACACTAAAAACAAACGACCACTGAGATTATTCCTTGTCTTTTTTTCTAGCAATGTTTAACATGAAATTAATCTTGTATATGTTATTATATTCATGCTTCCTCAGAGCTTATCTCCCTGGTACTCTGAGATTATTCCTGTTCTCTCTTTCAATGTTTAACATGAAATTAATCTTTGTATATGTGATTATATTTTTGTGCTTCCGCGGAGCTTATCTCCCCGGGCGTCTACTGAAAATGGACATATATCCAGTTAGACTAGCCCGGTCAACAAATGTAAAATAAATAAATAATAAATAAATAAATACATCCTTGTAGGATATAACCCCTATAGCTAAGGCTACTGCAGCAGTGATCATTTATAGGTTCATAGAGGTATACTAGGCTGATGACCACAAGGGTCTTTTTAAGCTTAGAAATGCATCTCAAATGCATCCAACAAGTTTCATGTCCTAGAGGTTACTTTTAGGGGCATGTGCAAGCTAGGGCATGGATGGTCAAACATTTACAGTTTGCCTATAACCCTTAGAGGCATAGGTGAGAGAGCAGGAGTGAATTTCTGATTCCCCATCTACTGGAGCAGGTTACACTTGACTACGGTCAGGGAAGGAACTCTGCTTCACATGGATGGGGAGCCTGTTCCAGAGAAGGGGTGTTCTCTGACACACATACCTGCCTCCAACATGTCCTATTTATGTTGCAGGCGAGGGTTAAGTCTTTGCATTGGATAGTTCTGATGCTATTTGTTTTGAGGATATTCAAGAAGTCCATTAGTGCAGGATACTGGAATGCCTTGTATGCCAGACATAGATCACCCCTCAACCATCTGTTGCAGATGGAGTATAGGTCTAGGACTTCAAGGCACTCCTCATAGGATATGTTGCAAATGCCCTTCATTTGTTTTATGAGGAACCTCTGTGGATGTTTTATTTGCTGCATGTTTCTGGTCAGGTACATACCAAAGGAGGGGCATTATACTCATTGATGGGTCTAATGAGGGCTAAGTAGTGTGGAATGATGACTTCCTTGGAATTAGATGCCATACCCTTGCTTATAAGTTGAGCAACATAGAACAATTTCCTTAATACCTTAGACACATTTTGGGCAAAAGCCATGTTATATTCTCCATATGTCCCCAAATCCCTGAATACTGAGTGTAATTTTAGGTTTTTTTATAGTGCAGTGTCCTGGGGTAATCAACTTCCCAAAGAGTAGTATTATGCATTTCTTATCATTTAGTTTTAAACCATATCTATGGCACCAGTTATTAGTCTGCATTAGCCCTTCCTAATAGATATTAGTGTCTTGGGGGATTCTGTGACTACTCCCAGTTTGTAATCATCTGCAGGTTTGGTCAGTCAGAGGCCCTTAATGTTGGCTTTGATTTCTGAGAAGCAGCTGCCAAAAAAGAGAGTACCTAGCACCGATCCCTGAGAGACACTGCTGGTGGCTGGCCTCTTTATGGAGGAGGACTGCCCTATCCTAACTTCCTGGGTCCTATTTGAGAGCCAGCTGACACAGGGGTTTATGCCTAATTATGTGAGATTGTTTATAATGCCTAAGTGAAGTATTGAATCAAATGCCTTGGCCAGGTCACCATTTTGCTCATCTGTTGACATTTTATCAAGTTGTCGCTTAGAATAGTTTCCTAAATGCTACAGAGTTAGCTGATGTTGAGAGTTTTAGTTTTATTTCAAAAGAGACATCTTTATTGTCTGGCCTTACCAAAGAGAACATTAAATTGGGAGGGGGGTGTGGCATTCTCCTATGTTAGTGAGGAACAAGTCAAGTATATTTTCTCCCCAAGTGGGCATGTGGATTGTCTGGTTCAGTGTGCTAGTGTTTACAAAGTCTGTGAATCTCTGGGCCTGTATGTTTGGGGTCAAGTATGATTCCCAGTTTATAGTGGTGGTAGTTAAAGTCACACACAGATATGGTACTAGGTCAAATTTTTAATGTCTTTAGAAAGTTTAAGTATGAGTTATAGGTTTCCTGGGTCATAGAGGGGGTCTATAGCTAGCTACGATACAGTATGGGACTTTGCCTGTGGTAATTTGGATGTGGTGAAGCTCATGCTTGTCATCCTGCTTGACCAACATTGAGGTGACCTTACTATTGATGGAGATTCACCTTTTGTCCATGCCTGTGCACTAGCTGGCCAAAATGTGTGTAAGGCATTGTATCCTTGCACTGACAGGGTGCTCTCCACGTCTTTAAATCATATCTTAGTAACTGCACAGAAATCTACTTTTTTTCAGGGTGAGGAGAGCATGGAGGGATGATATTTTGTTGTTTAGACTCATGTCATTGAGCAGTAACACCTTTAGATTCCCTTGGCTTGATTTGCTATGTCAGAAGGTTTGTGAGTTTAGCATTGCCTAAAAAAGGCAGTATTGGGGAGGACAATCTTTTAGTCAATATACAAAATCCCAGAGGGGATAGGTGCAGGTCATCCATGGCAAAGCAACTGACTGCCTCCTCCCATGCTGACACATATTGGATGCACCCCCTTGGAATGATGCCAGAAACTAAGTCTGTAATTAGTCAGTCAGTTTCTGTTCATGTTGTGGCATCTTCCTTGGTGAAGGCAAAATGCTGACTAATGTTAGCATTGTTATAGCAGCCTGGGACACATAGTCCAAGCGCTCCATGATGTCTGTTTTCATAGAGTCCATGGAGGTATGTCTCAGGTTATTTACACTCACATAGACTATGACAGAGTCATACTAGTACCTGGGGTTCATTGACCTGAGTGCATGAGTGATCAGGTGGATCCTGTCCTCTGACAGACAGCTGACTATGACTTTCTCCTTATTTGGTCTGGTGAGTGGGATATATGTGCATCTCACAATGGAGTCTTCTATGATTAAAATATTGGGTTGTGCGGCTGCTTTGAAGATGAGGCAGAATGTGGATTGGCAGTATTTGTCATAGTGAGTGTTGTTTTCTTGAGTGCTTTTGGTGCTGCAGGGGATATCTTGAACATCTACTATTATGGCAACTGTGATATTGGAATGAATTGATTTTTGTCTGAATCACACTTTTTACCTTTGTTGAACGCTTGTTCATAGGTTCATAGGTTCATACTAGGCTATCTGCCCTAGGGCATTTATAAGCCTAGCCAGAGTGTGTATGGCTTTCGCCACCCATTTTAAATTAATTTTGCTATGCCCTTTTTCGAGGTTAGTATACTGCGCTTCTGTCTAACAGTGACACAGAAGTGATACCCAGGGTAAACCTACGATCTCCCATCCACTCATCAAGATTCCTCTTGAAGAGAGTCAATGAGGGACTCTGCCTAACCTGGACTGGGATTTTATTCCAGAGTGAAGGGAGCCTCTGGGTTATGAATCTGTCCCTCCAGCATGTCCTATTTATTTCAGTGCTGAGGTTTAAGTCCCTCGAGCGCGTAGCTCGATAGGATTTGGATTTTCTGAGGTGCAGCATGTCCATTAATTCCGGGTTGGACATGGCTTTATAAGTCAGGCACAGATCGCCTCTGAGCAGGCGGTATGCCACTGAGTAGAGCTGGAGTTTCTTTAACCGGGCAGCATACGGCATCTGTTTGAGCCCCTTGATCCTCTTGGTGAGGTACTTTTGGTGTCTTTCCATTTGTTGCAGGTGTCTGGTAAGGTACATCCCAAAAGGGGCATTGTACTCAATTATGGGCCTGATGAGGGATGAGTAAAGAGGCACGATGACCTCCCCTGATCTAGATGTGAATCCCTTCATGATTAGGTGGGCTATATAAAATGTTTTTCTAACCACTTTGGCCACGTGGTTGTCAAATGAGAGATTGCTATCAACTTGGGTCCCCAGGTCCCTAATTACTTCTTCTGTACTTAATGGATTACCACCTATGTGGTAATTTGTGGGCACTTTGTTTTTGCCAAAGGGATGACTATACACTTTTGGCATTTAGCTTGAGGCCATGGCTCTGGCACCAGTTGTCTGTTTCTATGAGGCCCTTTTGGAGGATGCTTGTGTCAGCTGGAGAGTCTATTATGGTGCCCAGTTTGCAGTCATCTGCGAACTTGGTCAGCCACAGTCCTTCCATGTTGGCCTGTACCTCCGAGAAATATATACCGAACAAGAGAGGTCCCAAGACTGAGCCTTGTGGGACGCCACTTGTAACTGGTTTGGAGTCTGACATGGCTCCAGCTATTCTAACCATGTGGGTTCTGTCCTTGAGCCAGTTTGCAACCCATCTAGTGACATAGGGGTTTATATTTAAGCTGGTGAGCTTAAATATAATGCCCGAGTGGGGTATTGTATCGAAGGCTTTTGCGAGGTCCAGGTAGGCTGTGTGGACCACCTTCCCCTTGTCAATGGCCTTGGTGACTGTTTCAAAGAAATTGACCAGGTTTAAGAGGCAGGATCTGCCCTTAACAAAGCCGAACTGGGTAGGATCCAGTGTCTGTAGGTCCCCAATATCTTTATTTATAAGGTCCATGATGATCCTTTCCATAGCTTTACAGACCAAGCTAGTGAAACTTATGGGGCGATAGTTTCCAGGATCCGTTGAGGCACCACCTTTGTGGAGAGGGACCACTGTTGCTGTACGCCACTCTTTGGGTACATATCCTGTAGTAAGGCTGAGATTGAACAGTAGTTTTAGGTTTGGGTTTAGCTCTTCTTGGAGTTCATGTAGGACGCAGCCCGGGACACCGTCTGGTCCCATTGATGCTGTGTTTCTTGCTTTGGAGAGGGCAGCTCTTACCTGAGCATCTGAGATGTCAGGGGAGCAGCACTCTGCTGGGATAGATATTACCCCTTTTGGTGGGACAAGTTTGCGCTGAACCTGTCAGCTAGGATGTTGGCAATGTCTGTGGGTTCGGTGTATTTTTTGTCATTTTGGACTAATTCTGAGCATATCTGGGAATTCCCACCCAGGTTCCTAACGTAACTAAAGAAAGCCTTGTGATTATCCTTAGTGTCCTGTGCAATTTTTCTCGAAGCTGGCCTTAGACGATTTTATGAGTGCCCGTAGTTTTTTTGCTAATACTGATCAGAGATGCCTTCCCTTTTTGGGATTTTGCTCTGTCATGTAGTAGCTTCCTCCTTCTATTGTATAGTTTGTTTATGGCTGGGGTCCACCAGACAGGACGTCTGCCTTTGGAGGATTGGGTCTTGGTTTTATTTGGGATTGCATGATCCATGCATTCCTGAAGGTGTTCATAGAATGCGTTTATAAAGGATTTTGTGGTCTGGGCAGATTATCCAGAGGCCGGGGCTTTGAAGGATTCCACCTCGGTTTTGAGGAGTGTGAAATTTGCTTTAGAGAAGTTTTTCACTGTGGTTTTCTGGGCATGGGGTGGGGTCGGGATGTGAATATCCAGCGAGATTAGTTTATGGTCTGATCTTACCAGTGAGGGATACACTTCTGGTCTGGAGCATAGAGTCCCCATGTTGGTGATGATCAGGTCCAGTATGTTTTCCCTCTTGTGGGAGTGGTAACAAGTTGTTCCATAGCATTTGAGTTTATAAATTCTAGGAACCCTTGGGCTAGGGTGTTGGAGCTAGAGTAATGCTCCCAGTCTATGGTTGGGTAGTTGAAGTCACCCAATATAATGGTGTTTGGAGAGACCTTCATATTTTCCAGTGTTCTCAGGAAGGCCGAATGGGGTTCCTGGGTTTGGGAGGGTGGTCTGTAGCAGGCTATAAACTGGAAGGCAGTTTTACCCACTGTTAGTTGCACATGGATAGTCTCTGATGCTTCGTGCTGTGCCACCAACCTGGAGGTGTGGGTATCTTTGACGAATACTGATACTCCCCCTCCTTTTGTGGTTCGTCCAAGTTTTGGGGCGAAAAGCATGGTATGAGGTATAACCTGGTAGTGCTGGGGTGCTCTCGAGAGCCTTGAACCAGGTTTCTGTTACTGCACAGATATCGATGTTCTCCATGCTAAGGAGAGTTTCGAGTGCGTGCATCTTGAGGTTTAGACTTCTGGCGTTGAGTAGCATTACTCTTAGTTTCTTATCCTTGTGATACCTATGGAGGTGGGTTTGTCTTTTGAGCCTTGCCTAAAAAAGGCACTATGGGGGTAGAAGAGCCTTTGCCAATATCCGAAAGCCCAGGGGTGACAGGTGCAAGCCATCCCTAGTGAAGCATTGTGGCTTGTCGAGCATGTCATCCCAGGCTGACAGGCATTGGATCCCCTTTGAATGACACCAATACTTAAGCCAATTGTTGAAATTGATAATCTTGTCTTCATACTGTGGCATCATTCTTGGTGAGGGTAAGATGCTACTCAAGGTCAGGGTCATACCGGCCTGGGCTACATGCCCAGAGAGCTCCTCTATGTCTCTTTTCATGTAGTCCAGGGAGGTACGTCTCAGGTCATTCACACCAGCATGGACAATGACTGAGTCATATTTGTACTTGCCTTGGAGTGAGCTGAGTGCTTGTGTTATGTGGCGGATCCTAGCACCCAATAGGCAGCTCACTGTGACCTTCTCCTTGTTCAGCCTGGTGAGCGGGACGTCAGTGTGCCTGATGATAGAGTCACCTATTACAAGTGTATCAGGTGTGTTGTTTAGCCTTAAGGGCTGTGACTGTTCGGCACACTGGCTTTGTGAGCTATGTGTTGCATGTGTTTTGTTTTGGGGTAGCGGTTGCTTGGGTGTCTGCTTTGGAGGTCTTTGCTGCTTAGGCAGATTTTTATTTAGAGCCTCCAAGTATGTTTTTGTGTGTTTATGTGTTTGGTTTGCTGTCGTGGTAGGTCTATGTGAGACTGGAATTGTAGTGAGTGTGGTTTCCTTCTCCTCCTGACTGGTTACGCCAGTACTGAGTTGAGAGAGCTTAGCCTCCAGTTTGGCTATATGGTTGCATCTCTCACATGTGTTGGAATTTGTTGGGAGGAGGAGAGGGTTGTCTGTGTACATTAGGCAGTTGTAACATTGCCTCAAGATTCCCAGGTTCACCAGCTGGACCGGAGAGGAGATTGACAACTGAACTTTGGACATGCTAGAATAGTATTGGGAATTCCTTTATAATTGAAAAAAGGGCCAATGGGGAACAAGTTACTCAAGGGGAGTTTGTGAGGGTGTAGTGCTTTTAATTTTTTTTTTTTTTTTTTTTTTTTTTTTTTTTTAGTGCTGACTTATATAATTGCTTTAGTGAGCAAGTGCTAGGCTTTAGCATAGGAATAGGGTGTTTATTATGAGAACTAGATCAGTTCCAAGGCTGATCTGTTTAAACAAATTAAAGATACAGCAATAAGTGCCCTCTTTACTCCGTCATATGCTAATTGATAGATTGGTTTGTTTGAATAATAGCATCTTTATAGTACTTTTTTTTAAATCTTGTGTCATTGGATATTATTGTTTTATTGATTGCATTCTTTTAATTTGCATCGGGTCACCAAAGGATTAATTAATTTTCAAAGATTTTTAGGGATATGCATGAAAATTGATTTGGTCTGAAGTTTACATATCACATAAGTTTAGAAAAAAGCTAATTATTATTAATTAGATGTAGTTTTATCTGGGGGTTATGCCCCAAACATTGGTACAAATTGTTTAGAAAATATGATATTTCCATTTTATTTTGCATGGAACAGGTTTTCACCTGTTTTATACCTTCAGATCACTTCCCTTTGCAGACTTATGTAGGGCTAGCCATTTGTGTACCCGGTGGGGTGATGTTTAAAAAGAAGCAGTTAGTATGGTTTCAGTGTCTTTTTCAGTGTGAGTTGCCAGTTTATAATAATGTTAGTGAAGTACAATGGATAGTATGCAGTATGGCTAGTTTACAAGTAAAGGAATAAGGTATTAGATATAGTTGAAAAAATAAGAAATATGAACTTATAGACTTACAAAAACTATTTATGCCTTAGAATATGTTTTACTTACTGAGTAACTGGAACATTTTAGGAAAGCATGGAATATACATACATACACAAATACAAACAAATATTTCAGGCAAGAGCAATAATGCCCTTCTAGCCTACCAATATACCAAAACAGTTATTCCCAGAATAAGTGTCCAGTTTGTTCTTAAAAATATCTAAACTAGTGTTTGCTTTAATGTAATTTGATAGTCTGTTCCATACATCATTTACTTTTTCAGAGAACCAATTGGTACACCTCTCATTCCTATATAATCTTCTACATAGATTGTCTGATGATTCCCTATATTTGTAACCCTATACATTCCTAGAGGTAGTTGTCTCTAAATTCCCTATATACCTGTATAAGATCTGCTCTTAAATGTCAGTATGAGACACTGTACAAGTTCAGATATTTTAGTCTTTCATAATAACTTACATGTTCACATCCATGGATGCTATTGGTATTTTCCTTTTGTACATTTCCAATTTGCTTATGCTTGTTTTCTTGTAAGGTTTTACTGTTATTCCTTACTCAAGTTTGGGTATAATATAAATAATAGACAATGATTTCATCATTTCTGATTTAGTATACTTTATATATCTTTTTACACAACCTATATAAAGCCAGGTATACCTATATACCCAGGTCTTTAAATGAATGTAGTTTCAATCACTGTGTGTTGTATTAAATATTCATCTTTCAATTTATGTTTCCCAAATCCCATATTAGTATATTAGTTTTTGATGTATTTTCCTTTGCCCAAATTGTCAATTCAGTCAAGTTCTTTTGAAGACATGCTGTATCTGTTGCACATATAAAATGGTAATTCTAGATGATTCTTTATGTTTTCTATATTCCCTATTTTTTTCTTATGAGAGTGGTAAAAAAATATTTCAGACTGTTTTATGTACTACTTTTAGTAGGCTGTGCAGTAATATTTCAAGTGAACTAACAAACAGGAGTGCTTACCTTTGGGTAATTATACTCTTTGTAAGTATGTGGTTTCTGAAATTAGCCAATTTAATGGTAAGAAGTTTGAAGTAGTAGGAAGATTTAGTCGTGAATCAGAGGCAATTGTTTATGCTTTGAGATATCCTTTCAATTTAGTGTGTGTGTGCATATATATATATATATATATATATATATATATATGGGACACTAATACAAGTTTAAAAAGACAATACAGGAACATCTCAGAGATATAATTATCAATGTAATAGCCAATTGCAGCCCATTTTAATGAATTTCAAATTGGCATGGTTACTGGTTTGACTGTGATTATACTGTGACCAATAAATATTGTTAGCTGTGATATTAAAAATCTTTTGTAAAAGAAGGAAGTGAAGGAGGCTTTAATAATGAGGTTTCAGGATGTGAGTCCTAAAAGACTTAATATATATTTTTATTGTAAGCTATTAACTTAGGTCCACTCATAGTTCCTTAGTATTTTTTCCTTAGTTTTTACTGTTAGCTTTAATTTGTTTATTCTATTATTATTGTTAATAAGTTTATTGTTTGCTTATTTACAATTGATGATCCATTAAACCCTTATTCCAGTTTTTTTCTTTAAACCCTTGAAGGTCTGTATGACCAACATGCTAGGTATTTAATAAAAAGTTGATACAAATGTTGTCATTTTTATTATTTAAACTAAAGCACCTGCCTTTTCCTGATCTGTCAGCTTATTTCTGTACTAGAAGACAGTGAGACCTTTGGTGTTTCCAGTTCCATAGCTATGTCTGATATCAGTATAGTCGTGCAGAATGCTAATTATCTCCCCCTACTGTCAGCTTCTTATAGGTTCATAGGTTCATAGGTTCATACTAGGCTATCTGCCCAAGGGCATTTACAAGCCTAGCCCATAGTTTTGTGGCTTACGCCACCCCTTTAGTATGGGGAACTATACCCATTATTTTGCTGTGCCTCTGTTGAGCAGTGACACTGAGGTAATCCCTGGGGTATATCTGCGATCTCCCATCCATTGGTCAAGATTTCTCTTGAACAAGGCCAGCGAGGTGCTCTGCCTCACATATACCGGGATTTTATTCCACAGCATAGGGAGTCTTTGGGTGATGAATCTATCCCTCCAGCACGTCCTATTAATAGCCGTGTCGAGGTTTAAGTCTCTCGCCCTTGTGGCTCTGACGGATCTAGATTTTTTGAGGTGAAGCATATTCATCAAATCTGGGTTTGACATGGCCTTGTATGTTAGGCAAAGGTCACCTCTGAGCAAGCGGTAAGCGACTGAATAGAGCTGGAGTTCTTTCAGTCGGGCAGCATAGGACAGATGTTTGAGACCCTTTATCCTTTTGGTGAGGAACTTTTGTGGCCTCTCCAGCTGCTGCAAGTGTCGGGTCAGATACATTCTGAATGGGGCATTGTACTCAATCATTGGTCTGATGAGTGACGAGTATAGGGAGACTATGACCTCCCTTGATCTAGATGAGAATCCCTTCATGATAAGGTGGGCAATGTAGAAGGTCTTCCTAACTACTTTAGCTACATGGGTGTCGAATGACAGACTACTATCAACCTGGGTCCCCAGGTCCCTGATAACTTCTTCTGTACTCAGTGGATTGCCACCTATTTGGTAGCTAGGGGTAACCTTGTTTTTCCCGAAGGGTATGACTATGCATTTTTGGCATTTAACTTTAGGCCATGGCTCTGGCACCAGTTATCCGTTTCTGTGAGACCCTTCTGAAGGATATCTGTGTCAGATGTGTTTTCTACTATGGCCCAGTTTGCAGTCATCTGCAAACTTTGTCAGCCATAACCCTCCTGTGTTTGCTTGTACTGGAAAAGTAGATGCCAAACAAGAGTGGGCCCAGGACTGAGCCCTGTGGTACACCACTTGTGACAGGCTTTGAGTCTGACATGGCACCAGCAACTCTGACCCTGTGGGTTCTGTCACTCAGCCAGTTTGCAACCCATCTTGTGATGTATGGGTTAACATTTAAGCTGATGAGTTTTTCAATGATACCCGAGTGGGGTATTGTATCAAAGGCCTTCGCCAGATCGAGGTAGGCTGTATGGACTGCCTTTCCTCATCAATGGCTTTGGTGACTGTTTGAAAAAGTCAACCAAGTTTAGAAGGCATGATCTGCCTTTGACAAAGCCAAACTGGGATGGATCCAAAGTCTGCAAATTCCTATGTCTTTATTTATGAGGTCCATTATGATCCTCTCCATGGCTTTGCAGATAAGGCTTGTCAAGCTAATGGGCCGGTAATTTCCAGGGTCGGTGGAGGCACCGCCTTTGTGAAGTGGGACCACAGTTGCAGTGCGCCACTCCTGGAGTGCGTATCCAGAGGTAAGACTATGATTAAACAGCTGTCCTAGCTGTGGGTTTAATTCCTCGTTGAGTTCGTGGAGCACACAGCCGGGGACACCATCAGGTCCCATGGATGCTGTGTTTTTTGCTTTGGAGAGAGCAGTTCTCACTTGGGCGTTGGAGATGTTTGGGGGCTGCAATCGCTTGGTATAGATATCTCTCCTTTTGGGGGTGGGAGTTTGCACTGAACCTGTCAGCCAGTATGTTGGTAATGTCTGTAGGATCAGTAATCTTCACATCATTTTGAACTAGTTCTGAGCATATCTGGGAGTTTCCTCCCAGGTTTCTAACATAGCTAAAGAAGGCCTTATGATTGTCTTTTGAGTCTTTAGCTATTTTTCTCTCAAAATTTGCTTTGGATGATTTTATGAGAGCTCTTAGTTTTTTACTTATAGTGATCAAGGGTGTCTTACCTTTTAAGGATTTTGCTCTATCTTGTAGTAGCTTCCTCCTTTTGTTGTAGAGTTTGTTTATGGCTGGGGTCCACCAGAGTGGACGCTTGCCTTTGGTACAAAGAGTCTTTGTTTTGCTTGGGATTGCCTTATCCATGCAGTCCTGCAGGTGCTGGTAGAAGGCATTTGTAAGTGATTCAGCGGCTTGAGTACTGTTTTCCGTCGGCTCGGGGGCCTTAAAGGAGACCACACTAGTCTTTAGAAGTGTGAAGTCGGCTCATTTGCAGTTAGACATTTGCAAGTAGCAGTAACGTACAATATCAGTCTAACAGAAGAAAAAGAAATTGCTCCAAATATGTCATGTATGGAGGTTTAATTCATGTACATTGACATGATGAATTACCATGCTGCACATAAGACACAACAGAAGCAATGACTAGATACTCAGTAAGGACAGTGCTTTGACAGGAAGCATTTCTGCACTTTCTGAATAGCATGCTGAACAACATATTTATTTCAAGAGTTTTGCTCATGTTAATGCACAACCGAGTCATGTGACGACTTCAACAACATAAAGAAACAGATGGTCAAAAAACTAGAATATAACTCTTCTAAACTGCATTCTGAATTCTAAGCTATGAAGTCTGTATTGAACCACCAATGAGAAACATATCATTGATAGATTATTGAGATTTTCACTTATTTCCTGATTTTACTGGACCAGCTTGCATGTCTCATCCACTTAACCAGCTATTTTCATCATTGCAGGTCATATCTCTGGTAAGCTCATTTTTCCAAGGGCAACAGTAAGAATGCTTTTGCATCTACATTTGAGTGCTTAAAACCACAGAAAGTCTCAGCATTATGTCAGTCATACCTCTGTACCATGGATTACTAGTTTGACTATGGCTGCATAAAAAGTTGTTACCTGGTGTTTTAAGACATTATGCGTGTCAGCTCACTTCAGAACATCAAAAAATAAATCTTGAGATTTCACAGTGCTTTACATTAACAGGTCAGCTGTCTTCCTCGGTCACTTTGTTATATATTTATTTATTTATTTACATTTGACAAATGGGTATTGTCCGACTGGGCAAAAAGCAGAAGCCCATTTTCAGTGGAGACCTGGGGAGAAAAGCTCCCAAGTACAGTTACAAAAAAATCAAGTACAAAAAGTTTATAACAAGTAAAATACAAAACATAGTACAATAAGGACCATAATGTACACATAATTACAAGTAAAAGATAAAAACAGCTTAACTTTTTTTTTTATTGGTAGGTTGAGTGGGGTAAGGAAACAGCTTAGCCAGATGAAGTGCAGGAGCATAACCAATGATTAGAGAAATATTTTGTAAGGAGTTGTTTGAAGTTATGAGTGTTAGGAATAGATAGTAGGTGCTGGGGAAGGGAGTTCCAAGATTTGGCTATGGTGTGGCTCTATAGAGAATCACCACAGAAGTTGTGGGTTTTAATAACTTTGAGTAAGATATATAGTAAACAAGTCCTGTTGACTGTAAAGCTGTGCTCAACCACAAACCAAGTAGTATGAATAGAAATGTAGAGCACAGCGCCACAGCAAACCAATAAAAAGCAGACAGCAAAGAGCAGTGTAAACACACCTGTGTTCGAATAAAAGTCTGTTTGGATTTTACACTGCTCTTTGCCATCTGCTTTGTATTAGTTTGCTCTGGCGCTGTGTTCTACATTTCTGTTCATACTACTTTGAGTAAGAGTTTATCAGCACACCTGAGTGAGATAAGATTAGTGTAGGCTTGAACAAGGTTGGATAGGGCTGGGCAATAGTCAAGATTGTGGATAACAGAGTGGGCTACAGTTAACTGGTTGAGGGTGAGTACGTTTGAGAGTTCAGTCCAGTTTAGTTTTTGTTGGGCTATGCAATGGTGAGATCTATGGGGAAGGTTAGCAGCAGATTTGGCGATTTTATTATAACATGCTTCCAGGTTATTCAAGTCAGATTTAAGAAGGTTTGTGAAGACCT
The DNA here is from genome assembly GCF_019279795.1 of Protopterus annectens. Taxonomy (NCBI): domain Eukaryota; kingdom Metazoa; phylum Chordata; order Ceratodontiformes; family Protopteridae; genus Protopterus; species Protopterus annectens. The sequence goes on from NC_056738.1 coordinate 441,450,464, forward strand.
GAGAACAGTAGAGAAGGGTGGATAGGAGGTGAGTCCTGGCAGTGGTGATCCTGACATGATTAGATAGGTATGGTTTAGCCCTATACAGATCTCCTTGTTGTATGTGGACTTTTTTGATTGTTAATGAAATATGTTTGTCAAATTTTAGGTTGCTGTCTAGGGTGACACAGAGGAGTTTTGTTTGTTCGACAGGTTCAATTTTTGTGCCATTAGAGGCAAAGATTGAGAGAGCTATTTGTTGTTTTTTGTAGTGGAATTTGAAAATACCATCAGTTTAGTTTTGTTAGGGTTTGAAATGAGTTGATGGTCTGATAGGTATTTTTCAGTGTTATGGAGGGCTGTCTGAGACTTTCTTGATGTTTGTTTAAGGAAGGGGCGGAGCAAATACGGGAAGCATCATATGTGTATTGAATGATAGAGGCAGGTGCAGCTGCAGTATAAAGATCATTGGTAAAAATGATAAAGAGAAGCGGTCCTAAGATAGAGCCTTGTGGGACACCGACATTGATGGGTGAAAGGGGTGAAAGTTTGTTTTCCCAGATGGTGACTTGTCTGCGGCTGGAGAAATAGCTATGAAACCAGTGTAAGGTATCGGAGCCGAAATTGAGACAGGCAAGTTTGTTGAGGAGAATTTGGTGAGATACAGTCTCACAGCCTTTTGACATATCAATGAAGGTGGCTGAGACAAAGTGGTTATTGTTTTTAAGGTGGTCTATAGTGTTGGTGAAACTTAATAGAGTGGTATTAGTACTTTGGGGTGGAAACCATGTTTAGTAGTAGATAGAAGGTTATGTCTTAGAATGTAGTCTAATATCTGTTTATGTAGGCATTTTTCTAGGATTTTAGAAAGTGGTGATAGTATAGCTAAAGGTCTGTAGTTAGATAGGTCAGTAGAGGACCCTCCTTGGTGCAGGGGTATGACATGAGATATCTTCCTGAGAAGGGGGACATACTGCTTAGAGATAGAGTGGTTGATTAGAATAGATATAGGATAAGAGATAGTTGTTGAAGCAAGTTTCAGAAATTCACCAGGTAACTGGTCTGCCGCAAGGGTACAAGGTTTTATTTTGGTTAGGAGGTTTTGTTTATAATTAGTTTGGATCGGTTTAAGAGAGAATAGAGGAGTAGTGAGGTCAGTAGGGGGAGGTGGTATAGAAAGAGTAAGAGTTGGCGGCATTGTTAAGAAATGAGGTGATGGAGGTGATAAAGTGGTTATTACATTGTGTAGCTATACAGTCTGTAGAGCCATTAGATTCTGGGGCTGGAGTGGAAGGTTTTAGGGTTTAAGAGGAGGTTGATTGATTGCCAGAATCTTTGGGGGGTTATTTTGGTATTTTAGTTGACATGTTTGGAAATAAGTTTTTTGTCATGTCTAACTTGTTTTTGGCCTGATTTCAGAGTTGTTGGTAGGTTACATAATTATTTTTGTCTTTGTAATAGCAAGTTCAGGCTCTGTCCTGTGGTTTAAATAGGAGAATAGTATCTTTAGATAAGTAGGGAAGTTGTTTAGATTAGGTATGAATTTTTCTGAGAGGAGCAAGATTATTAAGTACTTGTAGGAAAGCGTTATTGAAGTACTGAATTGTAAGGTTTTTAAGGGTGACCAGTCATATTTGTGTAAAAGGGTGTTGAATAATGAGGGGGAGAATTGTTTTTTATTATGTATATATCGATATGAGGGGGAGAATTGTTTTTTATTATGTATATATCGATATGTAATATTATTGATACCCTGCATATGTTTTCTGATCAGGTAGGTTGGTGGTGGTCTCTTATAGAATTGGGGAGGCAACCTGAGTCATAGCTATTTTTGGATTTGTTAGTTATGATCCAGTCAAGTAATAAGTGCTTGTTGGTGACCTTATCTATGCGTGTGGGTTGAGAAATAATTTGGGTAAAGCCATATAGGTTGATAAAGTTAGAAGGAGAGTCAGAGGAACAGGTGCACCAGTCAAAATTAAAGTCCCCAAGTATCATAGTCTCTTGAGAAAAATTTGAGGATGTCCATTCTAGGATGTTTTCAATATCTGAGTTGTTGTTAGGTGGGAGATAGATGGCTATAAGGATAGGAGATTTTTGGGTGTTGATATGTAAGCATATTAGTAAGATTTCAACTTTAGGGAGAGGGGGTGGAGAGGTGGAGAGCTGCACTAAATTAAGATGGTCCTTATACATTATAGCAATTCCACCACCACATTTGGATAGTCTATCCTTTCTTATAAGATTATAGCCAGGAGGAAGTAATTCCTCAGTTTTTATATGTGGCTTAAGCCACATTTCTGTAATTATGGCTATGTCTGGTGAGTACAAATCTAGGGCAGCATGGAAGTCTTGTACTTTATTGAGGAGGCTTCTAAGATTGAAGTGTACTACTAGTAGGTCTGAGCTAGATGCTTTGAGTGGTGTGAGTTGGTATTAGTAGAGTTTGGAGGATGTGTTGGGTCAGTGGTGGAGGAGTGAGAGGGCCTGGGTTTTGGTGTATGTCAGAGTGGAGTTTTATAAGAGTAAGCCAGTGGAGTGTAATGACTTTACGTTTGGAGAAAAGCTTACATTGTTCAGAAAAGGAATGTGAGGTGCTATGGGAGTGGTAGTATTTGGGAGAAAAATATATTTCATTAAGAGTGTGGAATAAATGAGGGGAGATGTGTACTGTATCTCTGTTATGGTCGAGGATGAGGAAAGTGTGTAGATTTGGAGAGTGGTAGAGGAAAAGATGATAGGAGTGGTAAGAAGTCAAGTTCAAGGTTAGAAGTAGAAAGGGTAAAAAGGGTATAGTGGACATAATTAGTTTTAGCGAAATCAAGGTAAAGGATACTTTTGGAGATAAAGTTACTGAGGGGGTGAGGTTATAGTAGGATAGGGGAGCAGAGATGGGTGGTAAAGAGGAAATTGTGGGTGTGTAGGTTTCGTATAAGGGAGGATGTGATGTAGTTGTTAAGGTAAGGTGGGAAAATGTGAGAAGGGAGGTGTACTGGACTGTGATTTGTTAATTAGGTGTGTGAGGTAAGGGGGGAGTGGTTTGGATAACAATAAATCAAATGAAAGTGGGGGTGGCAGGAATGGGGGTATTGTAGGGGAGCATAGTGGGGCTTCACCAGGCTACAAGCTGCAGAGGCAGCATATCAACAGAAAAAAAAAAACAATCAGTAAGTGAAATTAGATAGGGGAAAAGGCCTGAGAAGGTAGGTATGTTGGGGGAATGCCAGGCAGGAGTATCTGTTATGGAAAAGTGCAGTGGCTATGTGAAAAGTAATAAAGGAGGGTTAATGAGAGAGATACAAACAAAAGTAAATTGCAAGGAAGAGCAGGAGGATAAAGGGAGTTGGGCTGTAGCGCAGGGAGTCAAGAGGTGAGTAGAATGGAAGAGAAAAAAAGGAAAAAGAAAGCTGTTAGAGGTTTGGAAATAGGGAAGAAAAACAAGTACAAAACGGGTCAGGAGAACTGAGGGCCTTTACATGAGAAGGTGTGTGAGATGCAATGGAAATAGGCTATGGGAAAGGAAATTATTTAAAGAACCAGTGGGTGGCTGGTGTCCCTTACACGGCACACGTATCCCTCCAAGATGGAGCCCTTACTACAGAGCTACAATAACTAATATAATGATAACATCCAGGTGACCGCAAAAGAAAAACGTACTTTACTTGATTGCTTTTGAGCGGAATGTTAGAAAACACCGTAAAAGTCCCGAGGCACTGCTGAACTTTACTGTTCTGGGCTCACAGGGTAGAATATTACACCAGGGAGAAGGCTGACGGGCTGTAAGGGAACAAGAAAAAAGAAAAAAAGATGAGGACAAAAAAGCATATGCTGCAGTGTATTACAAAATGGGGCTAACAACAGAGTTAAGGAATAAAGTGAAAACCAGAGAAGGGATTAAGCAAAAGCAACAATTATTGAGCTATTATTTATGGTTTAAAACAAATATGGCATAATACAAAACTAAAAAAATGGCTATGCATGCAGTAACAATCTTGATTTGATGTAAGGTAAACAACTAGAAAAACATCAAGTAAGTTTGCACTTTTCTCCAAAAAAGCATTTAGTGTGATTTAGATTAGTGTGTATGATAGTATATTGCTCCTCAGACCAAATAACAAGTCATGGCTGTGAAAACGCCAGGGAAACCTGGAGACAGACACTAAAACCGCACTATTCACCAAGTGAAACACAGTAATATGAGAGTTGTAATCCCAGCAGCTGTAATGTTGAAATGCAGGCAATAGAACTATATGTAAATCAACCTCGACATAGTGGTAATTTCTAACAACAATGCAAAACTTTAAAAAGGTTTGTACACTTAGGTGCAGTTGAAACCGGGTTAAAATATAGTATACATTGATAATAAGCAGAGTATGGTATGACGATTTTCAGAAACATTCACAGTTAATGCTCCATCTCTCATTGGGTAACCATATCATGCCAGAAACGGCTTTTAAATTGCATTATTGACACAGCCAGAACCAGGAGTATGTTATCTGCCAAAATCAGTTGCATTTGATAAAGTTCACAAATGCCTTTTTGGTAGAGTAAGTTTATTTTTAAGAATGGAGGAAAACTTTCCTTCTGAGGTGAGATCTGTTGATGAAGTTCTGATTCCTATCAACTGCGTGGTTTATAATATGTCTACGTGGAGCTGTTGGTTCAAACTGGAAAATCCGAAGCTCTTGGTTGAAAAATATCCAGGGTTCCTTGGGTGCCATTTTGTATGAATAGTTACCACCTTCTCACAAGTTATCAATCTACATAAAGCAAATTGATCAAGAAGGATATGAAGTTCATTATCTCCTTAAAAACAAAGTAACTCCACTTTGCTGTTATAGTTGCATAGTCAACAACAAGTTTGATATATTTTTATTTGAATGGTAGTAATGGATGTGAATTGATGAAGATAGCACAAATGTAAGAAAAAAATGTTTAAGTCTGATGACCATAATATTACATTTTGTGTCAGCTGTACAGAATTTCACGTAGGATAAATGGATACACATGCACACACACACACACACACACACACACACACACACACACACACACACACACACACACACACACACACACACACATATCTAAATATAGAGAGATAGTTATATATGATTTATTTCTTTGTATCGCTGATGAAGTTTCATTGATATAAAGTATGTTATAAATGTTCATTGGAAATCACTTTAGTCTAAAAAAAGCATTGAAGTAAGATGATCACAAATTAAACAAAGGCCTTAAATTTGTGATCACCTAAAATAACCAGAAACTTTGCTTTTACGTAGGGTCAACACTCCCATGGAAATTAAATGTACTAACACTGAGAAGAAAGAGGATAGCTCCTAACAATATATCATACTTGAACTGTTGTGGACCACTCGCACCATCGACAAAAATTACCAAAGTGGCATCTGATGAATGTGTGCCACAACCAAATCTACTGCACAATGCACGCACACACACACACACACACACACACACACACACACACACACACACACACACACACACACACACACACACACACACACACACACATACACACACACACACACACACACACACACACACATATATATATATATATATATATATCTAAATATAGAGAGATAGCTATACATGATTTATTTCTTTGTATCGCTGATGAACTTTCATTGGAAATCACTTTAGTCTAAAAAAAAGCATTGAAGTAAGATGATCACAAATTAAACAAAGGCCTTAAATTTGTCATCACCTAAAATAACCAGAAACTTTGTTTTTACGTGGGGTCAACACTCCCATGGAAATTAAATGTACTAACACTGAGAAGAAAGAGGATAGCTCCTAACAATATATCATACTTGAACTGTTGTGGACCACTCGCACCATCGACAAAAATTACCAAAGTGGCATCTGATGAATGTGTGCCACAACCAAATCTACTGCACAATGCACGCACACACACACACACACACACACACACACACACACACATATATATATATATATACATATATATATATATATATATAGACATAGACCTTTTCGACTGTGGAGTAATGTTCTTGAGAAGAATATGTGGATTTTGAATGTTTATTGAATTAATCTAAGTATTGGTGGACCCATACTTTTGATGTCCATAACAGTGTAGTGGTTCCACAGAGGGATGTACAAAGGAAAGTAGCAGAGGGTATTTTTTATTCTGCTTTTTTATTGTGGAACTGTTATTTACCATGATTAATTTTTGAAGACTGGTTTAATAGCTAATAGGATTCCCCTGTAAGAATATTTTCAAAAAGATCTTTGTAGTAGTTGGGTAATGCGATTAAGTGATAAAATATTAATTTAGAATAAAGACAGCCACACAGCACCGGCCAACCTGGTTTATTAAACAAAAACAAAAATAAAAATAAAATTAAAATAGTAGCAATAAGCCAGCATGTAAAACTCTACTGCCAATCATTAGCGGACCGGAGTTCCGCTGTGGCGACCCCTAACCGGGAAAAGCCGAAAGACACACACACACACACACACACAATGGTACTAAGCGCTTTCACCCTGTCATATTTAGGGCATTCTCAGAGTACTTAAAACACCATAACACTTCCACCCCTTTATATACGTAATAAAATAAATAATTAATGAGATGTAAATAAGTAGTAGAAAAAATATAAGTAAAATCAATAAAGGTGTAAAATGATTTATATTATATCATAAAGTAACAGTAATAAGTGAACAACTGCACAGATGTAGAATATTGTCACAATGGATGTGAATTGATGAAGATAGCACAAATGTAAGAAAAAAATGTTTAAGTCTGATGACCATAATATTACATTTTGTGTCAGCTATACAGAATTTCACATAAGATAAATGGACACACATGCGCACACACACACACACACACACACACACACACACACACACACACACACACACACACACACACACACACACACACACACACACACACACATACATACACACATATATCTAAATATAGAGAGATAGTTATATATGATTTATTTCTTTGTATCGCTGATGAACTTTCATTGGAAATCACTTTAGTCTAAAAAAAAGCATTGAAGTAAGATGATCACAAATTAAACAAAGGCCTTAAATTTGTGATCACCTAAAATAACCAGAAACTTTGTTTTTACGTGGGGTCAACACTCCCATGGAAATTAAATGTACTAACACTGAGAAGAAAGAGGATAGCTCCTAACAATATATCATACTTGAACTGTTGTAGACCACTCGCACCATCGACAAAAATTACCAAAGTGGCATCTGATGAATGTGTGCCACAACCAAATCTACTGCACAATGCACACACACACACACACACACACACACACACACACACACACACACACACACACACACACATATATATATATATATATATATATATATATATATATATATATATAGACATAGACCTTTTCGACTGTGGAGTAATGTTCTTGAGAAGAATATGTGGATTTTGAATGTTTATTGAATTAATCTAAGTATTGGTGGACCCATACTTTTGATGTCCATAACAGTGTAGTGGTTCCACAGAGGGATGTATAAAGGAAAGTAGCAGAGGGTATTTTTTATTCTGCTTTTTTATTGTGGAACTGTTATTTACCATGATTAATTTTTGAAGACTGGTTTAATAGCTAATAGGATTCCCCTGTAAGAATATTTTCAAAAAGATCTTTGTAGTAGTTGGGTAATGCGGTTAAGTGATAAAATATTAATTTGTTGAAGGGTGGGCAGCATACATGAATCTATTTGCAGAGGTTGTGAGAGTGTTAATGAAGTAATTTTCTCGTGGATTTGTTTGTATGGCTGCTGGAGTGTTTACGAAAGCTTGTTAGACAGTACCTGTGTTGCTCTGTGACCAAGTGGCCCTTATGTATTTACTGTTAGTTTCTGGAGTTCCTCGATGTTCAAATTTATTACATCAGGTTTTTAAAGAGGGGATTTTGTAAACTGAAATAGTTTACAGATACTGTCCTAAAATCATGGGGTATTTTGCAACAAGCTATGTGCCCTGATCTATTATTGAACACAAGCTTGCTCGTAATTTTCTTTCATTTGTGAATTTTATTATCAAATTACATGAGTCATACTGGAAGATATGGAATCTGGAATCCATTCATTATAATATTTGCATGTATAGCTTTGCAGGCAATTTGTTGTAAGACTAGTAAATGTAATACATATTTACGTTTATCAAAATTGAGCAGAGAGCAGCTAACAGAAAGCAAAATCCTAACACGTGAGTTATCTGCAGGTAACAGGGCAGTGTATACTGGGAGATGGAGAAATAAAGTTATATTATATAATCAAATCTTGCAATGGTGTGTAGTGTTTGTCTTTTCATGGCAATTTAATGTCTTATGATGGTAAAGATAATTTTTAAGTTTTACACTGCCTAGAGCTGAATTAACCATTCAAGTCAATCCAACTCACCTACCTTTATAGTTGAACATTGCAAGATAAAAGAGCAGAGGCCTCACAACATTCAGATGTAGGTGCAAAGCTTTGCTTGTGCCTGATGTAAACTGGTGGGGTGACAGTACTGAGACTGTGATATTTTTCTTCTCTGAGAGCCAGGGGTCTTCCTTAAGTGCATAGTAAGTTTTTATTTTCCTCAGGTAAAATCAGATGCAGGGGCATAGGCAATATGATCACTGCAGCTGTTTGGTGCCTTGTAGGGTCCTGTATCTGCTTTAAAAAATGAAGAAGAAATCATGAAAATGCACTGCCAAAATCTATACATAGGGTAGCCATGGCTGTACCAATTTGGCGGTACATTTTTTGTTATGAATCCTATCACTACTTATCTATATTATAAGGAGTGTAGGGCACAAAGCTCCAGTAAAAATGCTTTTTAACACTTACAGCAATTTTTACTGTTCAGTGTTCTACTGCGTAGCCTCAGTCTAGTGTTTCACTTTTTTAGTGTTGATCATTACTAGAGCACACTTCTGTCTGTTATTTTTACAACAATGTTAGCAGTGATCAACCAGACATTTTTAGCAATAATTTTGGCTTTCTGATTTATGTGGAGTAACCTAGAATACTTGACTGTGTGTCAACTTGTTTGTGCGGAGGTGAAATAATATTACATAGCCATCCCATATCGTGGCTATAACTACTGGGTGGGGGGCTGGGTTTGCCAGATGAAAGTAACTGACACCTTGTCATTTTCTCAGTTTAAACAGTCACTGTACGGCCTTGCAGGACTAGTGTACATTCATGAGACATAACATGGGGTACTTAAATGGACACCTGATATGCATAGACAGGTTAGGTGTAATTGCTGGGGCTCTTTTTGGAAGAAAATGACTAGCTGCCTGCTAATGTTTACTTATTATTATGACTTTTTAATGTGATTTATGTGAAGTATTGTGCAATATTTTAATGTATGGCAATTGTTTGTTTAGAACAAAGATAAAATGCAGGCGTTATGTCTTTGGCAGACGACAGTGTGGCTATTATTTCTTTAACTTCCTTCACAAACATCAGATATGTGAACTGGGGATCACTATAGCTTGTACAGGAACATTGTACTGAATAGAAGTAACAACTTGGAAACATTATTGTAGTATTTTTTTTTTTTTATTTCCCACTCAGTCAAAAATCTTATGCATATACAGGTGGCTATCTTTTGGAGAGGCAGTAAAGAAGCATACTGTTTATATATGTCTGACAGTAAATTTGATGTTCTTTTTCTGTTTTTCAGTTTTGTCCCACAGACATATTTAATAAAGCCTACTCGGTCCATTTACATGTGATGCATACAAGGTAGCAAAGTGTTTGGGATTCAGTAAGTGGCTCTACATGGTATTTAGAGCCATGCATAGCCATACAAACAAGGTAAACACTGTGGCATGCTAATTGCAGTATAAGCACATGAATTGTGTGCTAATCAACAAAAAAAGATGGAGGAGCAGTTCAACAAGCTATAAAGCAACCATGTAGATTGAGTGCTGGTTTTCCCTGCAAATTCCAAAACCTACTGGAATACAGCCATGGAAAAGAGTCTACAATGAAACAATGTTAGGGGCTGTTGTTTCTTTAATTCATGGGTATATGCAACAAGCTGAAGTCTATGCTGCTGCGGCTGCTAATAGACCAAGGGCAAGAAGAAGACTTTTCAGACCCCGGTAAACATATCACAATCTACATGATGTGGAAATTATAGAGTGCTACAGGGTGGATAGTGACACACTACAGAAACTTTGCAAACTGTCGTCCTCAACTCAGAGCCATGGCAAACCAAGGGGAACCCATCCCAGTGGAGACAAAGGTATGTGTAGCACTTAGAAGTTTAGCTACAGGTACTTTTCAGAGACCAACAGGAAAAATGGTGGGGGTGTCACAGGCATCAGAATACATCAATTCCTGAATGCTATGCTTCAACATGTGTTGAAATATGCAAGAGGTTTACTGTGTAGCACACTACCGTGATGTACTGGGTGCCATTGATTGCATACATGTAGAAATTAAAGCACAACCTGGGGAACAGAGAATGCTCTACATAAAAATAAAAGGGCTTCCACTCTATTAACTGCCAAGTCATGTGTAATGCCCCCACAAGACTTGGACTTGGTATTACCGAACATGAGTAACCACTGTAGCATCCCTACAGTATCATCCTCCCTGGTAAGATTTGACCATAAAACGGTCACTTTTGAAGTCATCATCTCTTCCGACCCCCCAATAGCTAGGGCCAAACTTCTCCAAAGCTGATTACAATCTCCTGAGGGATAGTATAAACAGCTTCACAGCCCCTTCTCCTCTGTAGGAACTGGCATCAATGTCCAAATCTACACTGAAGTACTATACAAGCATTTATATAGATGCATGGAATCAGAAATACCCGACAGGATGAAATCATCTTCTGCAAGAAAGAGTAAACCTGTCTTGTGGACATCTGCAATAAATAAACTCTATAACAAAAGGAAAAAAATTGCTATCCAGGACCAAGAAGGAGCAGGTGCCCAATTGGAAGCAATCTCTCCTTAGCCTGAACAAGCAAATAAGAGCATGAGTGAAATCCTCCAAAGCAAACTTTGAGTCCAAATTGGCCACATCTACTAGAGACAGTCATAAGGCCTTCTTCACATATGTCCACAGTCTCAAAGGAAGCACCCAGATCTGCTCAGAACTGGTGGTCAAGGACACCACATACACAAATGCTGTAGATATAGCCAACCTGCTGGCTGACAGATTCAGCAAAAACTTCACCTCTCTGTCCCTCCCATCAGTAAATCAGGTCATTCTCAGTACCTGCCCCCCTCTCCTTATCTTAGGGAACAGGTCATCAGCGTCATCTCAAAGGCAAATAATACAGCCTCCATGTGACCCGATAACATCCCAGGCTGCATCCTACATGAACTCAGGCAGGAACTTGCAGCACCCTTAGGTGCCCTGTTCAACCAAAGCCAGAGTACTGGCTTCATTCCAGCTGAGTGGAGGACAGCCACTGTTATCCCATTGCACAAACGTGGAGCGTCCACCAGACTGAGAAATTATAGACCCATCAGCCTAACTAGCCTGATCTGCAAGGCCATGGAAGAGATTATCATGGACTCATTAACAAGGACATTGACATCCTCTAAACACTTGATCCCACACAGTTTGACTTCATCAAGGGAACGTCATGTCTGTTAATTTTGATCGACTTCTTTGAGACAGTCACCAACACTATGGATGAGGGGAAGATGATGCACACCACCTACCTTGACCTGGCTAAAGCCTTTGACACTATTTCCCACTTGGGAATAATAGACAAACTCTCTCAACTAGGCATCAATCCATATGTTACCAGATGGGTAGAAAACTAGCTCACTGATAGAACCCACCTAGTTAAAATAGGGGAAGCCACCTCAAGCAGTAGACCTGTAATGAGCGGCATACCCCATGGATCAGTCTTGGGGCCTCTGTTATTTGGGATATACTTTTCTGAGGTGCAGGCCAAAACTAATGGGCTATGGCTGACCCAAGTTTGCAGATGACTACAAGCTGGGTGCTCTCATAATTTCCCCTAGTGATGGGGACATCCTCCAAGAGGGTCTCACCCAAGCAAATGACTGGTGCCAGAAACATGGCCTCAAGCTGAATACCAAAAAATGCATCATCATCTCCTTTGGGGAGAATGACGTCCCCACAAATTATTACATTAATAACATCCTTAGCACACAATCAGACATGAGGGATTTGGACATCCAGGTTGATAACAACCTGACTGTAGACCACCATGTTGCTTCTGTTGTATGGAAAGCATTCTACATGGCTCTCCTCATAAGTAAGGGTATCTCATCCAGTGACAAGCAGGTCATAACAACGCTGTATTCTTCACTTATAAGACCCATTTTTGAGTAGAGCACCCATTTCAGCATGTGCCTACCAAAGCACATGCAGCAGCTGGAGGAACCACAAAGGTTCCTCACCAGATGAATCCAGGGCCTCAAACATCTAACCTACACAGATAGAAAAAAAGACCTGTCCCTCTACTCAGTTTCATACAGACTCCTCAGAGGTGACCTCTGTCTGGCATACAAAGCAATCTCAGACCCCGCCTTGATGGGACTGCTGCATATCTGCAAGTCAGGCTCCACTCAAGTAACTTGCATACACAACCTCAACCTGGCCTTTGAAATCAATAGGACTTGTTGGTTGCCCAAAGCATCCCCTATCTGTGGAATAGACTCCCTCTCCACATCAAGCAAGAGTACCTCATTATCCTTTTTAACGGCAACCTGGATAACTGGATGGGAAACAAAAAATACACCCCTGGAATTCCACCTGTGTCCCTACTGGACAGGGGCTTTGGGTACTGACTTGTCTAAACATGGGCTATACTTCTGGCTAGCCTTATAAGGGCCTCAGGGCCAATAGCCTAGTAACTTCCTATGATTCTATGATCCTATGCTAAGGGAATCATCAACCCAGGCAGTTACCATGAGTCACGTATCTGGCACACCTTAAACTGTATCAGATGTTCACTGGGGGGAAATGACAGGGTAATTTACTGGGGGATGCAGATTATGCACTGGAGCTGTGGCTGATGACACCCATCAGAAATGCACACACACCTGCTGCGAACACCATAATGAGGCACCTGATCAAACCAGAAATATCATAGAGCATGTGTCTGGGCTGCTGAAGTCACAGTTCCGGTGCCTAGATATATCTGGTGGAGGCCTGCAATACAATCCACATACATGTACTGAAATATTCACTGTATGTGCCATGCTACACAGCATCATCTTGTGAAAACAGCTTCAGCAGGATCAATAAGGGAAGGGGCACACATCCCATGACCAATGACAAGGTCACCACAGCCACAGACAGGTAAGAGGAGTAAGAGGGGGAAAAAGCTGCTATGAGTGTAAGCAGATGTAGACGTGCTCAATATGCCCTTGCTTTGGCTAAGAAACAATGCATAGCACACTCACTCAACAGCTAATGGGCTAAAACATTCCTCCTATACATATGCATGTAGTAACATTGATGACAGGCAATGCTCACAACCTTTATCTACCCATGTAATGGCTGTGTACTGCTAGCATCAGACAGAGTCAGCCCCGAACTAAAACTGCTGCAACTGCTGGATTTACAAGCTAAGGATTGAACCTGGAGTGTGTTGTGTATTAGTATGAATTACTGGCTTATCATTGCATGTTGTTACTTGATAGTGTAAGCAAATAAAAGGTGGGTGATTTGTCAAGAAATTACCTTAACACGTGACAGCAGAGACTTATTAGACGTATATATGTCCATTATTAAGTAGTAGGCCTTAGGCATCAAAGATTCACACAGTCATATTTCTCAAAAGTACTGCTGGCCACCATATGCCCTCAATTTAGCACCATATGTTTGCACTGGAAAATCATTAAAGAGAGAAGTTAGAAAGTAATGAGACACATTTCAGTTTCAGACTTCGCAACCCTCACAAGATCATTAACAATACTGATGTAAACAAAGTTTGATGCTATCAGCTATCTAACTTTCTAAGACCAATATAAGTCAAAGATACAATTACCAATTCAACATCACAAATGCAGATATAATAAGCACTAAGTCAGCTATGAACCTTGAGCATCAGACACAAAGATTATGTATCCCTGAATTCAAAAGATAGAAAATAGGGATATGACACAGTTATGATCACTTGCACAGGGTGTTTTATGGGGACAGGAAGCCTAGGCTGACACAAAAGATCAGTAAGTGTGTGTGAGTAATAAAGATAAGGAAGCAAATATTCAGATAAAGTAACAAGTGGCCAGTGTACAAAATGAGTTTCAAATTTCACGGCTGACACATGTAACTGTTGTGTGTGTGCCTCTATGGGTGCTCCAGGAGAAACTGGTGTGTGAGTATCTTTATGAAAAACAAACAAAAAGAACACTGGAACCATGAGTAGCAAAGTTTAATCTGATGCAAGTAAAAGCTTTCAAAGTACTCACACTGCTTCTTCAGGCCTTGTCTTGTATCTGCATGAACACAGCCAAGCTCTGTGCTAGCTCCACATCTTGGTATGTTGGACAGGTGTAAGCTGTGCATGGTAGAGATGAAAGTTCATTGTTGTTGTGCCAGCCCAGGAGAACTGACTCTGCCACACGTTGCACTGGTATGTCCACACCCACAGTTAGATTCACTGCTATTACCTGAATGTGACTGATGTCAGCTGGATGAGCTCCCCTCATGAGGACACCCAGTACCACGACCCCATGGCCAGCCACATCTGGGTGTGGATAGCTCAACAACAGATGGAGCAGTGGAAGCGCTGCCACTGTGGTAGCATGATTGTGCATGGCCACAGTGGCTAAAAGAAGATGATGTGGCTGACTTACACCCACAGGTTTGCCATCCCCCTCCCAGCAGATGTGTCATCATAAACACCTCCTGTTTCAATGTGTCATTCATCCGATCCATTGAATTGGAAACACGATGGAGGCAGTCATGCATGTCAGCCTGTGCCATATCTATAACCCTAAGCATTTCTCTGGAGGACTATGGGAATGTGCCTGTGCCTCCATGATGGCCCTAAACATACGTTGAGTGGCATGGGAAGAGACACCTGAATCAGGTGAAGGATGGACAGCAGGCCTCTTCTGAGCACCCCTAACAACCCTCCTGCATGGCATCACACACCACACCCACACTTCGGCTATGGCCAGAGTCAATGGGCACTGAAGCTGCAGTAACCACACTTCCCTGATCAATTGTCTTACCCTCCACCTGTCCAATATCTGAGTGCTCACTGGAATGGGTAGGTGTGGCTGTGTTGATGGAATTACAGGGGATGGCTGTATTTCAACCTCAGTGTCAGGTTCAGCCTCTGCACCTCCCCGTCTGCGCCTCTGTTTGGCCACCATCATCATCAGAGTTTGCTGATACTCTGACATCAGGTGGTAGAAGTCCCATACGTCCACTGTCAGGATCACCTGTGATAAGCAACAAACACAGGAAAAAATTAATACCTACACTACTATAATCCAACATATGCTAACAAACTGACAGTGGTGCATCTATTACAGACAGTACATCAATACACACAACAGTCCTGACAGCAACATCACACACTAAATATTTCTTTTAATAGCTTGTCAGTACTTACAAAAAATGTTTGGCTTACCATGTGCAGATGATAGTATACTCCCTATGCTGGATGATCTTGGAAGATGTTAAGCAAAAGGTAAGGACAACATCATCACAATTAACAGTAACACAGGGGGTAAAACTTTTTGTCCTTTATATATCCGTTAACTATGCTTTCAACAAGAACTTGAATGGATAGTTCAACCTAAGCAAAAGGAGGTCAGCACACATTAGTCAATGAGTGATAAGTTTATTCCACAAACCAAAAACAGCTTTGGTTTTGGCAATATAGCCTTCATCAATGTTATTTTCAAAAAAACAATCTATTAATGTGGATCATCAGGCTGGGATGGTTCATTTTAACCCAGGATTAATGATCAATTATGAGTAACCAATCATTGGGCTTTTTGGGTTATTTAAGATGTGATATTTGTTTTTCAGAAATAACACTGATGAAGGGTATATTGTGAAACTGGTCTGTTTTTGGTTTGTGGAATTAACTTATGGCTCACTGACTAATGTGTGCTGGCCTCCTTTTGTTTTTACATTTGGATCTTTCTGGCCATGCGCTGTATCATACTGGTGTGGTATTTTCTTTGTGGGCTAGATGTCCCCATGTGTAATCAATCAGAATGTGTTGTTAACTGTAGCAGTCTACACTCCCTCCCCCCAACCAATGTCTTGTTAAACAGAATTAACATATTGATGTGAATCTTTTACTATACAAGAGTATTTAACAATTGAGATACATAAGCCTACCTGGAAACTCCTCCTGGGACATACTTACTGTCCCTGAAACAGTAGCACCAATGTCAATAATATGCTGTTCTGCACTTTCCTGGTAGCTGCATGGATCCCTGGCAATTAACAGGAACTCTTCATTTGCTGTTAGTGGTGGCTTTGTAGTGGCCCCCCTCCTGGTACTGATTCGATCACAGGTTACTGCAGCTGCTCTCCTATGCGCAGATGAGATCATGTCAGTGGCCCTATGGTGTACCTGATTATATGCCCTGCTGTGGCTACCTACTACACTCACATCTGCAACTATTTCCTGCCAAATTTGCATTCTGCCTGACATATCACCATGTCTCCTCTCAAGCAGAAAGGCACCATGTCACCTAAAAGCTTCCACAATGACCTGATTCTGAAGTGTGGTTTACAGGGATTGAGATGCCTGGGTGCCATAGTCCTAGGTGTCCTAAAACACAACAGAAGGATAATAGACATACGTATCACATAACTAAAAAATACCTATTCCCAGATAAAACAGAAAAGGCAGCATTTCAGTATTACCCACTGGAGAAACATAAAACATTCTAGATATGTGAAATATGAACAACAGGAAATGTGTGGTTATAACATATTACATTCACGCACAAATCAAGGCTGGAGGCTAAACAAAGTAGAGTAATGATAGCAACATATCCTTGTTTGTGCCAAAACAGAAATGCAGCTTTTCTCCTCAACCCCCAAAAGAACAGATAAATGACACATTTTGCTAACAAACCATCAGTGAAATGCTAAAAGTGCTACCAAATGAACTATCCCTGAAGTATGTGTGCAGACTTAACACTGAACATTCCATTTTAAGCTATTGCCAATCATGTACACCTGTGAAATGCTCCAGCAAACATGCCCATGCCATCAGTACACGTCTAAGTAATGCATACAGAGCATAGAAGTACTTTCTAATTAATATATTATATAAATATGAAACAGTTTTTCCTTAAATGACATTTCAGCTGAAAAATGCAAGAATCCCTTCTCAAGTTCAGTAGTCTTCTGTGCAGACATATCACAGAGTAATAGCCTCTTCTGAGTTCTCCACATAAACAATCACCTTCAGGTTCTCTAGCTACATGGTTGCCTTTTTGTGGTGTAGATTCAGGGCTGTTAACATGGTGAAGATACAAATGTGGTGTGAACTCATTAGAATTTCTGAATCCAAAATGCTTGGCTCCAGGTAGCTGATGTAAAAATAGTGCAGGTAATCCATCAGTGTTTTCTGCTAATGGAGTGCAACTGTGAATGATTACTGGTAGGGAGAAGGAAAACACAACAGCAATGCAGACTATCCTACCTCCAGTGGGTGTGACAGATTAGACTTACAAAGTGTACAGAAGTAATTTTATCAAGGTTGAAAATGTAAGTATGCAACACGCAATTCACAGGTTCTGCTCATTAACATTCAATCTCCCCTTTATTTTTTTACATCTGTATATTACTGCCATTTAATATTCTCACACATTTTAAGGCAAGGATATAGAATGCCTTACAGACTGCATGTCTCAGATTACCATTCAGATAAGACAATAATGAGTAACAGACACAGAGCAGTAAGACAGAGCTGCATTTTTGCAAGCAATAGTCATAAATGGTTGTGTTATCACTCAGTGCACTACATCCAAAATTTTATACATGTAAAAATAACTGTTATGTGGTTTCTTAGTACAGTGGATGATGTTGCAGTTGGTTGTATGCAGAATTATTTCAGTTGCATGCTGCAAAGCTGTTTGTGTGGCAAAGAGGGATAAGGCACCCTTACTGTGTTCTTTGGAGTGAGAGTTCAAATCCAGACTTGTATAGAAATATTTCATGTGTACTAACAAATATTTTGTAGAGTTTATATCATTGATTGAGTTTCTTCATTTCAACTGCTTTTCCCTTTTATTTTATTTTATTTTTTTGGATAGTATTTGCGCATTGTGCTGCTTATCGGAAAGAAGGGAAATGGAGAAAATCAATGTCAGATTTGGCTGCGCTTACCTCATTTGTGCGACACTTAGCAGTGCACAAACATGGACTAGTGGAATATGCAGGAAGCTAACAGAACACCTGCATGTAAAAGTGCAAAGGTCAAAAAGAATACACTGTTGCAATTTTTGCTTTGCTATCGCTCAATTCCATTAAGCAGCATTGCATGGTGGTTAGCAAGGTTACCCAACAGCTGCAGTCATCAAGCACTTGCTGACAGGACACAGACAGCCAAAAATTGAAAATGGATGCATTCAGTTAATTCTGTCGAGCACCGTGGAAACACCCTAAGTGGCATTCCACTGCAGTTAACACAGAGAACCTAAGAATGAATAGGAATTTATGGAGATATCATGTCTGTAGTCCTGTGGCAGCAGGTACACGTGTAGGGCTGGAGTACAGATGGTCCTGGGTTCTAGTACAGGCTATGCAATTTATTTTTACTGTTGTGACTGCAGTTTATAGCAATGGACTGCAAAATAGACACAAGTTACTTCAACATTCTTGTCATAACAGGTGTAAGTGTAGGACTTCCATATACATTGTCCTGGGTTCTAATACAGAGCATTCCAGACATTTTTACTTTTTTTCTATTTCTCATTACATTCACTCTCACTTATAACACTTTAGATAATGGAATGAATTATATGTATGAGGGATAAGACACCCTTAGTGTGTTTTCAGGTGCATGACTGAGGGTATACTGTCTACTATATTTCTGTAAGTATAATTCTGCTATCTGGATTTGGATGGCCTTTACAATTATATAAGACACATACATAACTGGATCTATATAAAAGAACCTTGTAAGATCACACACATATATAGCACCTTAAACTGTCTGCTGTAGTTATAAAGGATACCTGACTGTCTGAGCAGCACTTCTTCTGTGGCAAAGATGGAAAATCAATGTTGTAGAAGAAAATGTTTTGTCCCTTATGCCTAGGTTTGAATCCCACACCCTAAAAATCTATTTTATCAGTGTTTAAAGCCAAAAAACAAATGGGTTAGGTCATGACATTTATGCCTCCAGTGCATGTCTGCAAAATTAATTGACCTAACAATTACCTTCCAATTTTGAATGCATATTTCCAAGCTACATCACCAGACATCCCTCAAACTAAAGTCAAGTATCAGATTAACCTTCCTATTTTAAATATTCATGTCATCCCTGCTTCGCACTGCTGTGCTCTGCTTAACATCACACAAATGTGTCTGGCATCATTGCTTGGGATTGCACACTACCAATAAATGCAATAACTGGAGTTGGCAGGAAAGCATAATTTTCCATTGATCTAGGTTCAGTGCTAGATATGTCTGGAGTTTGTGGGGAAGCTGCCCAGTTTAGGGCACAGAGGTAGGGTGTCCAGGAGTCTAGGATATTTAGTGGACTCCTTGTAAAGTGCCACAGCCAAAGGCTTCTGCAAGGGGACTATTCAAGCTCCCAGTACAAGTCTGAGGCATTGAGTAGTTTGGCTCAGGCTGCATCCAGTGCTACTGGCATGCAGTGCACTGGAGAATAGTGTAGGCATCATTTTAATAACCTACACAGGTGTAAAAGGAATATTCTTAGCTAATGGCTGACTGAATTTGAGACTGCAGACATCTCACAGATGTGTAAGTATGACAGTGAGAGGATATTTGTAATACTAAGTTAAATATAGGCAAGACTGGCATGCATAATGCTCTTCTGTTCTTTTCTATTCTTTCCCCAGCTAATGCCAACATAGAGTTCAATTGACATGCTCATGCTGCTTGAATGAAGAGTCTGAGGGAAGCAAGTGGTACGTATGCAGCACAAGAGAATTACTGTAGCTTTAAAAGTTAAAGATGGATTTTTTATACCGTTGTAGGAAACTGAGCATGCATATCCTAACTGTAAAAGCAAGTATGCATGCATTAGCCTATAGCACAAACCAAATTTAGGAGTCAAATATAAGACTGTAGTCAGAGGTTCTGGGTTCAAATACCACTAGTCACAACTATACAGCATAGCATTTCTTTAATAAATATTTACAATAAATTAAACTCTACAAGTGGCATAAATGCGCTGCTGTTAACTTTAATCTGTATAACTGGAACACACATATGTATATTTCAAGGATTACTTTCAGCAATCCTTAGGTATAATGTGTATTTGTTAGAACGTATACTTAAAAGCAATACTTCAGATAAAATAGTTGTATAATTGTGCTAACAGATTGTACGTTACAAATGATGGTATTAATTTTATCTCTTTTTTTCTCTCACCCCAACCCTTATCTGTTTTTTCTTTATTTTGTATTATGTGTCATCAAAATGTCTGTATGTCATCCATATGTACCAAATCATTCAATGCTGCACAGCACAGTAAGGTAGACCAGCCCCAGTGGATCAGCCTGCCCTACTCCACTGGCTCCAGAATTGATGCCCAGCATGTCTGGGTCTCAAACTGGCATCACTTCCTCTGCTGCCCCTGCACTACTTGTGCCTTCAGGTAGTACTACTTCAGAAGCTGGTACAGTGGTACCCTCTGGGAACAGTGGCAGAGTTGGAGATGTCAGTCATCACCCGCTGGTAGATGCTAGGGTTGGTGCGTAGAGGTCTGCACAGCACCACTGGTGTATGCCTATGCTAAATGGAGAGGCTGCTGTCCCTCATTGTACATAGGAGGAAAAGTCATTAAGCACTCCAGCTGCTCGTGGAGTAAGGAGACAGTGATGACAGTCCAGTGGGTGAGGACTCGATTCTCACCGTCTCCATATTTGATGGGCATGAGCATGAGATGTCCCCTCCCTCACCCCAATCATGATATCCCCCAACCTTTTTTGTCCCTCACCATCCCTGTGTCTTATTTGTTTGGATTTGCTTCCTCACCTACCTACCTTACCTAACCCAGAAATACCCAAGTCCCTTACCCAGCATTCTTCTCTTACTGAATTAAATAAAAAGGAGCACCTGCCCCATAAAAAAGTAACTCCCCATACATGGCTCTCTATTTCACACATGTCATCTTGATGCACTTGATCCAGTTCCAATTGGCTATACAACATGATTACGTTGTTGTCAATCCTCTCTGTGGAGGTGGCAGTACAAATTCAGTTAATATTCTGTACATATTATCAGTTTTTACTGTTGAAGAAATGGAGAGCTATGGTTCTTTCCTGCCACCCTCCTGCACATTCCTGTATTGCTTTCTCTTTGTTCTTCCCTCTGCTTGCTCCCCATTTCACCACTTTCATATTTACCCCATTTTAACACCTATAATCTGGTCAAAAAATAGAATCACACACAACACACACAAGTGCCAGAATAAGTAATAGATCCCTTCAGTTTTTGGCCTTTGTGTTTGTGCGGAGTTTGGCATTATCCACTAATGCCAAGACATGGTGAATGGCTTTACAATGCTGTGGTTACCTCCTTGCAATGCCTGTTAACCCCGCTATGCTGCATTAACATACAAGATGATGTATGCTGAATGTACTGTACAGAATAAAATGTCATTGCATTATCACTGTTTATTTAAAAGCATTACATACACCTGGATTTGAACCTAGTCTCATCTGGGCTAAAAATGAAATGTATTGATGCATTTAAACCTGCTGGCACAGAGTCAGCTAAGCAGCAGGTGTGTTTCATAGACTTGGTACTAACTCTCAGACATTTAGCAATGCGGCTCACATTTGTACACAGAGAAAGTAATGGAAATGTGCAAGTCACATGAGAAAACACTTTACCAACTGTCACGCAAACCCACTGCTCACCACTGAGCTATGCAAAATCACTATTACCATGTATTACTGCTGTTTACTGTCCATTTACTCTTTAGGCCATAAAACATAAGAAACTGAAAGCCCTAACAGTATGGCAAATATTGACAATGCAGCCATGTGTTGCCTCCCCCCATGCACTGCAACTCTGGTGTCTCAGTATTTTAGTAATACTCAGTAATATACTACATAAACTAATATCAAATGTATGATAAGCAATGCACATCAATCTGGTAACATACAGAACTAGAAATATCTTCAAATTTGAACATGCCTACACATCCATCAACTAACCCTAGTAACTATTGACCCATAAGCCTAACTAGCCTTATCTTAGATTCATAGTTCATAGGTTCATAGGTAGATACTAGGCTATCTGCCCTTGGGCATTTATAAGCCTAGCCAGAGTGTATTTGGCTTCCGCCTCCCTATTAGATTAGCCTACTGTGCCTCTGTAAAGTAGGTCACAGAAGGTACCCTTTTAAGATTAGTTTACTGTGCCTCTGTCTAGCAGGGACACAGGAGAGATCCCAGGGGTGAATTTGCGATTTCCCATCCACACGTCCAGATTTCGCTTGAAGAGGGTCAGCGAGGGGCTATGTCTAACATGAATTGGGATTCTATTCCAGAGTGAGGGGAGCCTCTGGGAAATGAATCTGTCCCTCCAGCATGTCCTATTTATTTTTGTGCTGAGGTTTAGGTCCCTGGAGCGTGTAGCTCTAAGGGACTTGGATTTTTTGAGGTGGAGCATGTCCATTAATTCTGGGTTTGACATGGCTTTGTTCGTCAGGCATAGATCGCCTCTGAGTAGGCGGTAAGCAACTGAGTAGAGCTGGAGTTTCTTTAGTCGAGCTGCATAGGACATCTGTTTGTAGCCCATGATCCCCTTGGTGAAGTACTTTTGGGGTCTCTCCAGTTGCTGCAGGTGTCGGGTAAGGTACATCCCAAAAGGGGCATTGTATTCAATTATGGGCCTGATGAGTGACGAGTAGTGGGGCACAATGACCTCTCTTGATCTAGATGCGAACGCTTTTGTGATAAGGTGGACTATATAGAAGGTCTTTCTAACCACTTTGGCAACGTGATTATCAAAGGAGAGATTACTATCCACGTTGGTCCCCAAATCTCTAATTACTTCTTCCATACTTAATGGATTACCACCTATGTGGTAATTTGTGGGCACCTTGTTTTTCCCAAAGGGGATGACTATGCACTTTTTAGCATTTAGCTTGAGGCCGTGGCTCTGGCACCAAGCATCCGTCTCTGTGAGAACCTTTTGGAGGATGCTTGTGTCAGCTGGAGATTCGATTTTGGCCCCCAGTTTGCAGTCATCTGCGAACTTTGTCAGCCATATTCCCCCCGTGTTAGCCTGAACCTCAGAGAAGTATATACCGAACAAGAGAGGTCCCAGAACTGAGCCCTGTGGGATGCCACTTGTGACTGGTTTGGATTCGGACATGGCACCTGCGATTCTGACCATGTGGGTTCTATCTCTGAGCCAGTTTGCAACCCATCTTGTGATATAGGGGTTGATATTTAAGCTGGTAAGCTTATTTATGATGCCCGAGTGGGGTATTGTGTCGAAGGATTTTGCGAGGTCCAGGCTGTGTGGACTACCTTGCCCTCATCTATGGCTTTGGTAACTGTTTCAAAGAAATCAACTAGGTTTAAGAGGCAAGATCTGCCCTTAACAAAGCCGAATTGGGTAGGGTCCAGTGTCTGGAGGCTCCCAATGTCTTTGTTTATGAGTTCCATGATAATACGCTCCATAGCTTTACAGACCAGACTAGTCAGGCTTATGGGGCGATAGTTTCCGGGGATCGTTGTGGCAACGTGGGACCACTGTAGCTGTACGCCATTCTTTGGGTACATATCCTGTAGTAAGGCTAAGTTTGAACAGTGACTTAATGTGAGGGTTCAGTTCTTCTTGGAGCTCGTGTAAGACACAGCCTGCGACACCGTCCGGTCCCATAGATGCTGTGTTTTTTGCTTTGGAGACGGCAGCTTTCACCTGTGCATCTGTGATGTCAGGGAGGTTACATTCAGTTGGGATAGGCGTTTGCTCCTTTGGGGGGAAGGGGGGGAGAAGTTTGCGTTGAATATGTCTGCCAGGATGTTGGCTATGTCTGTAGGTTCAGTATATTTTGTACCGTTATGCAACAATTCAGAGCATATCTGGGAGTTTCCACCCATGTTTCTGACATAACTAAAGAAGGCCTTGTGATTGTCTTTAGTGTCTAGGACAATTTTTCTTTCGAAACTGGCCTTTGATGATTTTATGAGGGATCGAAGTTTCTTGCTAATACTGAACAGAGATGTCTTCCCTTTTTGGGATTTTGCTCTGTCATGTAGTAGCTTCCTCCTTCTGTTGTATAGTTTATTTATGGCCGGGGTCCACCAGACCGGTCTCGTGTTTTTGGAGGAGTGAGTCCTGGTTTTATTTGGGATACCGCGATCCATGCATTCCTGCAGGTGCTCATAGAATGCATTTGTAAAGGATTCTGCGGATTGGGCTGTATTATCCTCTGGCCCAGGGGCTTTGAAGGATTCCACCTTAGTCTTGAGAAGTGCAAAGTTGGCTTTTGAGAAATTCTTTACAGTGATTTCCTTGGCTGGGGGTGGGGACGGGATATGGATGTCCAGGGAAATTTATTTATAGTCTGATCTTACCAATGAAGGGTTTACCTCTGGTGTGGGACATAGAGTCCCCATGTTGGTGATGACCAGGTCCAATATGTTGTTCCCTCTTGTGGGAGTGGTGACCAGTTGTTCCATTGCGTTAGAGTTTATAAATTCAAGGAACCGTTGGGCGAGGGTGTTTGGGCTTGAGTAGTTTTCCCAGTCAATGTTTGGGTAGTTGAAGTCACCCAATAACATAGTGTTTGGAGAGACCTTCATATTCTCCAGTGTTCTCAAGAATGCCAAGTGGGGTTCCTGTAATAGGGAGGGTGTTCTGTAGCAAGCTACAAACTGATAGGCAGTTTTGCCTGCTGTTAGTTGCACATGGATGGTTTCTGATGCTTTGTGCAGTGCCACTAACCTGGAGGTGTAGGTATCTTTGATGAATATAGATACTCCACCTCCTTTTGTGCTTCGGTCCGAGTTTTGGGGCTGAAACGCATGGTATGAGTTATAACCTGGTAGTGCTGGGGTGCTCTCAGGAGCCTTGAACCAGGTTTCTGTTACTGCACAGACATCGATTTTCTCCATACTGAGGAGAGCCTCGAGTGCGTGCATCTTGAGGTTTGGACTTCTGGCATTGAGTAGCATTACCTTTAGTTTTTTTATCCTTGGGTTGTCTATGGAGGTGGGTTTGTCCTTGAGCCTTGCCTAAAAAAGGCACTATGGGGGTGGCAAGAGCCTTGGCCAGTATACGAAAGCCTAAGGGTGACAGGTGCAAGCCGTCCCTAGCGAAGCAATGTGGTTTGTCGAGCATGTCATCCCAGGCTGACAGACACTGGATCCCCTTTGAATGACACCAATACTTTAGCCAATTGTTGAAACTGATCATTTTGTCTTTATACTGTGGCATCATTCTTGGTGAGGGCAAGATGCTACTCAAGGTCAGGGTCATACCAGCCTGGGCTACATGGTCAGAGAGCTCCTCTATGTCTCTTTTCATGTAGTCCAGGGAGGTACGTCTCAGGTCATTCACACCAGCATGGACAATGACGGAGTCATACTTGTACTTGCTTTGGAGTGACCTGAGTGCTTGCATTATGTGGCGAATCCTGGCACCCAACAGGTAGCTTACAGTGACCTTCTCCTTGTTCAATCTGGTGAGCGGGACATCAGTGTGCCGGACAATAGAGTCCCCTATAACAAGTGTATTTGGTGTGTTGTTTGGCCTTAAGGGCTGTGACTGTGAGGCACACTGATTTTGTGAGATATGTGATTTGTGGGTATTGTTAAGGGGTGGCTGTTGCTTGGATATCTGCTTAGGAGGTCTTTGCTGTTTAGGCAGATTTTTATTTAGAGCCTCCGAGTATGTTTTTGTGTGTTTATGTGTTGGGTATGCAGATGCAATAGGTCTGTGTGAGACTGGATTTGTGGTGTGGGTGGTTACATTTTCATCCTGACTGACTCTGCCAGTCTTGGATTGAGAGAGCTCTGCCTCCAGTTTGGCTGTGTAACTGCATCTCTCACATGTATTAGAGTTTGTTGGAAGGAGGAGAGGGTTGTCTGTGTACATAAGGCAATTGTAACATTGCCTCAAAATTCCCAGATTCACCAGCTGGACTGGACAGTAACCTTGAAACTGACCCTTGGACATACCAGATTAGTATAGGGAACTGGTTTTTTATTGATCAGATTAGGGAAGGGAAATGATTTTTCACTTGATCAGGAAGGACCAATCGGGAGCCTAATACTTATGAGAAGTCAAGGAGGGTGTAGTGCTTTAGTTAGTTAGTGTTTCCTTATAAGAGCTGAGCAAGTGCAGGGCTTTAGCAAGAGAATAGAGTGATTACTTTGAGAGTTTGAACAGTTCTAAGGGAAAAAGTGAAGAGCAAACTTTGTGGAGCCTGGAATAGTTTAAACCTATTTAGGCGGTGCTGCCCGACGCTGCTCAGTGCGCAAAACCACGCAAAAATAGAGTTGTAGGGTTTTAAGAGAGAGAGAGAGAGAGATCAAGGAGTTTAGAATTGACCAAAAATGGCCAATAAAACTACAGCTTCTAGGTAGTAACTACTCCTCCAGGGACAGGCTGGCTGTTCAGTGTTAACCACTCCCACTGATGAACACAGAGACTTCCCTTTAGCCCAAGCAAGCACTGGCCTTCTAGAAACTTCCAAACAGTTCAGAACAGCAAATCTGTAACTGAACTTTCTTAACTTTCAGAAAGTGGGAAAAAAACAAGATTTTTTTTTTTTTTTTTGTAGTTTAAAGGTAGCAGAGATACACAAGCAGCAAAATAATCACAACAGTGCAATAAATGACCCCACACTTGAGTGCTAGGCCAAAATCAGGTAAAATGCACTTTTTAGAGAAAAAAACGATTTTAAATTAAGTGCAACACAGGAAATGCAGTAAACAGGCTCTAGATGTGTTCCAAGTACTGTTACTGTTACAGATATAAACTTTAGCAAGCCAGAAAATGCCAAAAAGTAGGCGGCAAAGCAGTAAAACTTAACAAGAAATCAGAAGAAAATACTTAAAATCACAAAAGTGGTTCCTTTTCTTCTCTCAGCATTTTCTCTCCTTGGTAGGTGCTTCAGCAACAACTAGCAAGCCTGAAAAGATGCCAAAACCACGAGGCAGCCAGGTTTTAAGAGAGACAGATCAAGGAGTTTAGAATTGACCCAAAATGGCCAATAAAACTACAGCTTCTAGGTAGTAACCACTCTTCCAGGGACAGGCAGGCTGTTCAGTGTTAACCACTCCCACTGATGAACACAGAGACTTCCCTTTAGCCCAAGCAAGCACTGGCCTTCTAGAAACTTCCAAACAGTTCAGAACAGCAAATCTGTAACTGAACTTTCTTAACTTTCAGAAAGTGGGAAAAACAAGATTTTTTTGTTTTTTTTTTCTTTTTGTTGTAGTTTAAAGGTAGCAGAGATATACAAGCAGCAAAATAATCACAACAGTGCAATAAATGACCCCACACTTGAGTGCTAGGCCAAAATCAGGAAAAATGCAGTTTTTAGAGAAAAAAAACGATTTTAAATTAAGTGCAACACAGGAAATGCAGTAAACAGGCTCTAGATGTGTTCCAAGTACTGTTACTGTTACAGATATAAACTTTAGCAAGCCAGAAAGTGCCAAAAAGTAGGCGGCAAAGCAGTAAAACTTAACAAAAAATCAGAAGAAAATGCTTAAAAATCACAAAAGTGGCTCCTTTTCTTTTCTCAGCGTTTTCTCCCCTTGGTAGGTGCTTCAGCAGCAACTAGCAAGCCTGAAAAGATGCAAGGTTATAGAAAGAGTCATCATGGACCTTATCCACAAGGACATAGGTGACCTTCAACACTCTTGACCTGACCCATTTTGGTTTTGCCAGGGGTATATTTTCCTTATTAAACCTAGTGGATGTCTCCGTTAATGTCCCCAGAGTTCTGGATCAGGGAAAATTGGCAAGGCTCCCATTTGGGTATCATAGAGAAAATTGTCCATCTGGGGATTAACCCATACATTACTAGATGGACAGCCAACTGGCTCACCAACAAAACACACATTGTCAAAGTTGGGGAGTCCACCTTCATCAGAAGACCCATTACCAGTGGTGTACCACAAGGATCTGTGCTGGGCCCTTTACTGTTTGGAAACTATTTCTCTGTAGTCCAAGCAAAGGTAGATCGCCTGTGTTTTACAAAGTTTGCAGATGACTGTCAACTGGACAGAATCATATAGAGCCCCCCAACAATGTTAACATATTATAGAAAGGGCTGACACAGACAAATGATTGGTGTCAAACTAATAGACTGAAACTTAATGCAAAACAATGCCTCATCATCCCCTTTGGCAAAAAAGTATCCTTGCTAATTATGATACACATAGCACTCCTCTAAGCACAAACTCAGTGGTGTGAGACTTGGGAATATAGGTTGATGGCAATCTAGACTTCTATCACTTTGTGTCCATAGTGATAAGACATGCATTCTACATTGCGCACCTCATAAATAAGGGCATTGCATCCAAGAACAGGGAGGTCATAGCTCCACCGTACTTGACCCTTATCAAACCACCAGTTGAGTACTTTGCTCCCTTCTGTATGTACCACCAGGCCCTCCAAAACATGACATACATGGAAAGATTGATCCCTGTAACTGTACTCAGTATCATATAGGCTGTTCAGAGGAAACCTGTGCCTGGCTTACACAGCAGTCTCAGACCATGCCCTACTGAAATGCTGGACATCCACAAATCAAATGGGACAAGAACAACTTGCTCCAGGAATTTTAACCTAGTGTGATATAAACAGAACATACGGAAGAGACAGATATACCTCCCAGTGATTGATGCTCCTTTGGAATAGGCTCCCACTGCATGTGAAGCAGTGCACCACAATGACCCTATTCAAGTACAACCTTGACAACTGGGCAGGCTACCGAAAAATCACCCAAGTGATCGGACCTAAGTATCTCATTGACAGGGGCAGCTGGTGCTGATCACAAAATCCCTCTGCTAACAATGAACATCTAATTATGCTCAATAAAGTTACTTGAGGTTTTACACGGCTAGGCTTGCAAAGGCCCTAGGGCCATCAGCCTAGTAAACTCCTATGAACTTAGGCAGGCCTACCCAACATCTTCTCGCCTACATCCAGTGCTGATGCCATCCACTATAAGTTATCCTGCAGCCTTGTAAAAGTTAGAATTGTGCTATGGCACTTGTGTAATGTACTGAGTTCTGCAGTCTGTGTACTTAAGTAGGGGTTTTGTTCTCATTGTAGTCAACTGGTGTGTGTGTGTGTGTGTGTGTGTGTGTGTGTGTGTGTGTGTGTGTGTGTGTGTGTGTGTCTAGCCAGAAGAGCAGAAATATGTATACTGCAGTTACCACTCCAATCCAATGAATTGACAGTATTTTGACACTTGCACATGCATACACATCCATTTCATGCAGGCCTCCCAACATCTTCTCTCCTACATGCACTGCTGATGTTATCCACTACAAGTTGTCCTGCAGCCTTGTAAAAGTCAGACTTGTGCCATGGCACTTGCTTAAAGTACTGAGCACTGTAGTCTGTGTACATAGATAGGTAGGGGTTCTGTTCTCACTGCAGTCAACTGAGGTGTGTTTGTGTATTGGTGCACATGCTTGACATTACAGAGAGCCTTTTACACAAGCATGTGGGAAACTATTACCATATTCTCCTCACCATAAACTTCTGCTGCCATCAGCTATAAAGTGTTGTCTGAGACAGTCCAAGTCAAACTTGAGCTGCGGTGCTTGCCTTAAATACCTTAGCAGGGGATCTGTTCTTACTGCAGTCAGTGTGTGAGTGTGTGTGTGTGTGTGTGTGTGTGTGTGTGTGTGTGTGTGTGTGTGTGTGTGTGTGTGTGTGTGTCCACTTACTTGACATTACAGAGAGCCTTTTACACCAGCATGTGTGACACTGTTATTACCATATTCTCCTCACCAGAAACTGCTGATGTCATCAGCTATAAAGTATTGTCTGAGACAGCCCAAGTCAGACTTCAGCTGTGGTGTTTGCCTTAAATACAGAGTTCTGTAGTCGGTGCATTTAGGTAGGAGTTCTCATTTCACTGCAGTCAACTGGTGTGTGTGTGTGTGCATCTGTGTGTGTGTGTGTGTGTGTGTGTGTGTGTGTGTGTGTGTGTGTGTGTGTGTGTGTGTGTGTGTGTTTGTGCACTTGCTTGAAATTACTGAGAGCCTTTTACACCAGCATGTGGGACACTGTTATTACCATATTCTCCTCACCAGAAACTGCTGATGTCATCAGCTATAAAGTGTTGTCTGAGGGACAGCCCAAGTCAGACATGAGCTGTGGTACTTACCTTAAGTACAGAGTTCTGTAGTTGGTGTACTTAGATAGGAAGGGGTTCTCTTTTCACTGCAGTCAGCTGGTGTGTGTGTGTGTGTGTGTTTGTGCACTTGCTTGACATTACAGAGAGCCTTTTACACCAGCATGTGGGACACTGTTATTACCATATTCTCCTCACCAGCAACTGCTGATGTCATCAGCTATAAAGTGTTGGCTGAGACAGTCCAAGTTAGACTTCAGCTGTGGTGCTTGCTTTAAATACAGAGTTCTATAGTGGTGTACTTGGATAGGTATGGGTTCGAGTCTCAATACAGTCGACTGAGGTGTGTGTATTTGTGCTGTTGTTTGATATTAGCAAGAGCCTTTCACACCAGCATGTGGGACACTGTTATTACCATATTCTCCTCACCAGACACTGCTGATGTCATCAGCTATATCTGATTTATGGATGTGCACTATTCCCACCAAGGCCGGGTCAGAGACTGGGCTGGAAACCAGGCAGAAGTCACCTCATCCAATATAATCCAGATTACAGTGACATGGCTTTCAGTCTAGCCACATGCATCTTGGCTGGCCTGGTTTGTAGGCCCTGTTTTCTTGGTGAGAAACCCCTGTGACCTCCCCAGCTGCTGCATGTATTTGGTGAGGTACATGCAAAAGAGAGCATTATACTACATTAGAGTTCTGATGACGTTTGAGTACAGTGCTGTAATATAATCCTCAGATCTGAATATGATGGCATGACTTATGATGTGCACAATACAGGTTTTCAATACCAGTGTGGACACTTGGTGGTCAAAGTTCAGATTGCAATCTACATGTGTTCCCAGTGCTTGCATCACTGGATTTCAGCATAATGGGACTGTTGTCAATACTGTAATTAACAGAGAATTCCACTTTGCAGCAGGACAAAATAAAGACACATTTTTGCATTTATTTGTAGTCCATTTGTCACTAACCATTTGTCTGTGTTAGCTCCACCTGTAGTATGTTATTATCATAGGTGGGCTCAATGATTGCACCCAATATACAAGAATCAGCAAATACGATAAGCCAAAGGCCGTATGCTTTAGCCTGAACTATTGAGAAAGAGTCCAAACAGTAAATGACTAAGCACAGATCCCTGGGATATACCAATGATGACACCTCTACTGGTGCAGGATGATTCACCAACTTTCACAGCATGTGTTCTGTCAGTGAGCCAACTGGTTACCCATCTAGTGATGTAAAGGTTAATCTCGAGGTGGGTGAGTTTCTAAATGATACCTGCATGGGGATTTTGTCCAAACCATAGGCCATATCTGGATAGCCAGTATGCATTCTCTTACCTTCATCCAGACCTGTCACACAGAATCATCACAGATCACCCATTACATGACACTGCACATACACCTTCCTGACATGGTTGACTACACACTTCAGCATACCCTCCACATAGACTGTGTTCCTGTAGAAGGATGTAAATCAACATGCATCCATGTGAGTTGGGTGGACAGCCCCCAATGCATGCATGTCTAGACACATCCTGACTCTCCTTATCTGTGAGGTAGACCAACATGTCATCATGGACCTTTAACTAAATAGACAATAGTAATATCCTGGTTGCGTACAACAGACCTGTTTGAGCTGTTAATGCTGCATCATGTTTGTTACATCTGTTAGATGTCCTTAAAGAGATAATCGAGGGCATGCATAACAACAACACTGTCATCCTTTTGAACTTGACAACTCCAAAGTATTTGACACAAATCCACACTGAGATATTCACTCAGCACTGTTAGTGTGGCCATAACACCTATATCACCAAATGAGGATACCAATGTATTATATACATGGCATCGAAATATGTTGAAATGTGGAAGTGAACTATATATCAGGTCCTGTGATCAGGTCCATACATCAGGGCTGTCTGCTAGGCTCTTTCCTGTTTATTGTTTAAGTCACAGACATCACAAATGACATATACAACCTGTGTCCAAATAGCTGTTTGAAGGACTACATACTTAGGGTAATCATTGATTCCAACTCTGATGTTAGTATAATACACACAGTATCAAACACACACCAAAGATTGCTGCCACAGTTATGACAACACCTGCAATGGAACAAAGTGATGGGAAGATTTGTTACATCAGGAAAAGAAACACACAACCCAAGTATAATGTGGACATCACACCCTATAATCAGACCAATAGGAATGCGCCCTGTGTTCTCGGGTAGATGGCATGTGGAACATACACCAGCATGTGGCCACAGTGCTGGCTACTCCCTTGTATGTAACTCAACTACTGAGTATGTGAAGGACATCCACATTACAGGCCATAATACCTCCATAGTTCACAGGCCTCATCACACCAATAACTGAGTACAATGTACCCATCTTCATGTACATCACTACACATCTTCCACTGATGTGCAACTGAAGTGTACCACCATTGCTGCAATGAGCTGTCACACATCTTATTATCGATACCTAGATAATTCTTTCTGTGGCATAAACATTACTGCCTGATGGTGCAGAAACCCCATAAAGTTGTTACTCCAGATGCATGTGTGCTACCTGTTCTGGTGATGCACAGAGTACATACATAGCTGTTTGGCACAGGTAATATTTGTGACAGTGTGGATTGTGCCATAAGTATAATATATATATATATATATATATATATATATATATATATATATATATATATATGAAAATACCACTGGCGAAAAAGAAGGACGAACAGCTCAGTCTGCCCGAAAAAGAAGGACGAACAGCTCAGTCTGCCTTTTAACGTTTTCGTTCTTTTAATAAAAATGAACTTCTTCAGAAGAAGTTCATTTTCATTTTTATTAAAAGAACGAAAACGTTAAAAGGCAGACTGAGCTGTTCGTCCTTCTTTTTCGCCAGTGGTATTTTCGTGTGTTATTTGGTTCTGTTCACGTTTGTTTTATATATATATATATATATATATATATATATATATATATATATATATGTCATGCACACCAGTTAACTAGCCTATATTGATCATAATGGCACATACAGGTATAGCAGTGTCCCTCTTAACACCTGCAGCAGATGTTACAGTCTTAGGACGGTGTGCATGATTACCCTCATAGAATGCAAACGTCATAATAGTTGTACAAGTGTGTTTGTGCAGTACCGTCTCTGATCACTCTAAATCGCATATGTTATGTCGGAGACATGGTATTACTGGTGGTATTATTCTGATATTGTCCATGATTGTGCTTGCATCTTTTAATGTTGTCCATGAGCCTTTACCTGTGTCCCACTTGCTGGAGCCCTCTGCTGAGATTACACTCATATTCAGGCAAATCAATTTTGCACAGCTTCACAAAATGTATTTATTTATTTTATTTGACATTTGTTAACCAGGATAATCTGGCTAAGCAGGTGCCTGTTTTCATCGGAGGCCCAGGGAGAAAAGCTCCACTGAGTGCAAAACAGAAATAGAAACATACAACACATCTAGAATAAAGTACAAGTATGCAACCTAGCCCAACTGTATATAATATCCCTGATAGATGTCCTCTGCATTGTTCATGTAAGGATGCTTATCTCACACAGACATTTTCCTTATTGTTTTGTCACCTTGTGTGACAGTCACATAATACACATTTTCACTGTTCAGTCCCTACTGTATCATATTGATATGTCATTGGTGTTGCTGCTACAACTGTCTTCCATTGACATACCCTCAGCTGCCAAACATTAGGTTGCTTCATCTGTCCTATTTCCCTGTGTTCATTCCTGCAATTCATATGTGTGTCCCTATTCAATACACACACTTTATTTTACATGGCAGTCCATGTACCCTTACAGATCATTTACACAACATTAGTACAGAATGCCAGGAATGGGATTTCACAATACTCTGCACTGTATACACTGCACTGTACCGTGTTTGGATCATATACATATCATACCTCTCAACTTTCCAGATTTTTCCATTATGTCCAGACTTTTGTCTTATATCTTTTGGCCTGGTCCTTATAAAATTTGTGGTTTTCTGCCATATCATGGGGATGATCTCAGGACTTGATGCCACTAAATAATTACATACATTTGAGTTTCAGACTTCAAATCCTTCAGAAAATGTATTTTAACACAAACTTTGTTATTCTATCATATTTCTAAATTTAAACATGCAAATATATAGAATCTACCTGTATTTCTGGGTCAGTGCCCCCACCACCATTATGTTGGGCTTTGTCCAGATTTCTTTGCCCAAAGAGACTGAGAGCTTATATGGAAACTTACATGGTAAGCCCTGGTGATCATTGTGGTATTCTGTGCAAACACACAAAACATCTGTGCTCTGATGTAAACAGGATTGCTAGCCATGTTACTTTATATGGTTTCCTGCCCAGCAACACTGTTGCTAGCCACAAAAATGTGCTTGCTTACTTTTAAGTGCTGTGCACAGCATTAATATGTAATTAGCACTGTTGCTGCTGTTTTCTGTGCATTACTGTGCACACTTGTAAACTTTGTGTAGGATTTACACAAAGCCTATACAGAGTTTACTGAATCCCAGGGCCAGTCTGAAATCAGAAGAGTATGCAGAAGTGGGCTGTCTTTTGGGGTGGGGGTGAGGAAATATGCTGTATATACATATGACAGCAGCATCTTGAAATGTATGATTGAGAGCATTTGTGCCTTAATTTTCATCCCAATTTAACATGAGAGGTGGATATGTAGAAAGTGACTACATATTTTGAGGGGGAGGCAGGTAATATTCCCAGATTTTGATATATGTATCCTGACATGCATTTGTCTTCTAAGTTTATTCTGAACTGCTCTTTGGTCAGCTTTGAACATTAAAACTTGGATACAATTTATTTCTTCCTTGAAATAAAAAAGTAAGAATGAATTTCTTTTCTGTATGCACAATTTTTGCTCAACCAATCATTGGATCAAAAGGTTGGAATAAATCCTTAAATTGCACCTTAGAGCATCTATAACCTTATGGCTTCTGGGTGCCTAGCTGCTCCCAGACCCTCAGCATCATTTTGCTATTACAGTTTAGTCTAGACCCAGACCTCCAGTGTCATTTTGTTATTACAGGGTAGTCTTAACCCAGACTCCAGCATCATTTTGTTATTACAGTGTAGTTTTGACCCAGACCCCCAGTATCATTTTGTTGTTACAGTGTAGTCTTGACCCAGACCCCCAGCATCATTTTGTTGTTACAGTGTAGTTTTGACCCAGACCCCCAGCATCATTTTGTTGTTACAATGTAGTCTTGACCCAGACCCCCAGCATCATTTTATTATGACTGTGTAGTCTTGATCAGGTAAGGTATGTTGAAAGGATACAAAAAAGCAAAGTTGAAGAGGAGGACCTCATTTATTTCCTTAAATAAAGTTTTCCTTCAGGTCATCATTGAATGGAAAGGCTATTTAAAAAACTCGAAAATGCATCTTAAGTTATCTAGAAACCTCATGACTAGGCCCCCAGTCCCCCTGCTTAACACAGTTATTTCCACTGCAGTTATTATAGTGTAGTTTTGGTCAGATAGGGTGCGCAGAAAGGATGCAAGAAAATAGTTGAAGAGTAAGACTGAATTTCTTTCTTTAATCATGGTTTTCGTTAGGCCATCATTAGATGAAACAGTTGAAACATGCTAAAATAGTCCTCAGAGCATCCAGAACTCCAATAAATTCTTGGAACTAGACATCTGGCTTAATGTGGTTGTTTCATCCACAGTTATCAGAGTGCAGTTTTGCATAGCTAGAACATAGTGAATGCATGAATAAGGAGAAAAGGCAATCTGGATGGCATGAGTAGGTCAGGATGTGGTGGGCAGTGAAGGGGGCGGGGTGTGTGCCATGGAGTCTTTTTGCCTATAGTGCTAGATTACCTAAGGTTGGCCCTGAGTATAATGTTGGAAATTTCAGGTTTTAAGATGAAAGTTCAAATGCACAATGTTGAAGTCAGCTTGAAGAAAAATTTCAGGATTTTAAATATTAAAATTTTAGAATTCATTTGTTTAGCTCTTATTAATAATAAAAGGGTTTCTGTTGTTAATAAAAAGGATTTAAAAATTAATCTTTGTTCTGCAGAAAACAAATAAAAATGTTTCAGCCAGTGATATATAGTTTGAAACTGGCCATAAATTTAAGTCTGTGTTTTTTATTCTTGTTTATTGCTCCACTGTAGTCTCCTTTAAGACTAATGCTTTTGTTTTACTCTGTGTTTGTTCCTCTATCTCACTTTTGTCTGAAATATATTTTTCAAATGACAGGTTGAGCTACTATGGCAGTCTGACTCCCTTACTAAGTTCATCCTCTTCTTGATCTGCCAGTTGTGCAACATCACCCAGGTTTTTAACCCCTTTGTGCAATGGGTTGCCAGCTAGCCAGATCACCATTGGTAAGATAGACAGTGTGTGTGACACAGTGTGAAAATGTCTCCTACAGGGGTAAGAAAAAATATAACTAGTGTCTAAACAGTTTCCAAAAGGTTGTCTCATGTTATTTCTTTCTGCTGTTCTCACCATAACAAGCAGCAACTTGGTCCTTTTTACATACTTTCACAAAGCATTTCAAACTGGATTCCTATTCAATGTCCAGAATAAGCTTTGCAAGGACCATTTTCAAGCCTGAATACCTTCCTTTTCCTTGTATGTGTTTAAGGCATGATAATATACCCATATAGCATAGTTACCATAGTCTATGCTATATGGTAATATAACTATATTGCATAGGCTACCACAACTATGTTTTAATATTGAACAAGTTGTGCAAGTAAACTAGTGATAACAGAAAATGCTCTAATAGATCACTTGTTGGAGTGGCCATCTTCTCCCTGCAGCCCTCTTACTTTTGTTTTATATATTGCCAGGGAATGGACACACACACACACACACACACACACACACACACACACACACACACACACACACACACACACACACACACACACACACACACACACGTGTATATAGTTACATTGTATTTTATATTTTAGTTGTTCCTTTTCCAGCGTTTTCCTTTCAGGGCTGTTGCTTCCTTTCTTGGGACAAGAAAGCTCTGAAGCATTTAACACCTAAACTACATCTTATATGGCTCTACTCAAGCCAATGGCAGTTTGGGCACATGCAAAGTGCACTAAAGCAAAGATATAACCCATTTTACTTAGGCAATTGCAACAGTAATTTTTCAGACCATTTGCTATAAGATTACTTAGAGAACTGTACTTTCACATTCCCGCACTGTTGCCTGTGCTTCTGTCTCACTCTGGGAGTATCTTTTCTCTCTTAGCATTTACTATTACCCTTTGTTTCCCTTTGTGTACCTGATTTCAGATTACCTCTAGGTCTGCTGAACTATCTATCATTCACTTTTAGTGCTGTTCCTCTGTGAAAAGCAGTCTCTGAGCCCATTTCAGGGTTTCTTTATATTCTCCAGATCACTTAAATCACACATCTTTTATTCATGAGCTTTCTCTCAGTGGTGTAGTAATGATACTGAATTCTTTAATCTAATATTGTAATTAGATATTCCCAGCAAGCTGCTTACCTCTTTTACATTGATATGTTGTGGCATGCCATGTATGTCACCTGAAAATATGAAACCATAAAATTAAATTGCGCTTTAACCAAATCCATATTTTGCATCATCAGTGTCATCCAATTATCTCACAGTATTACGGGCACCTTTACTGTTTTTTTAATTTATTCATTTTTTAACTAGGTAAGTGAACCTGTCATCATGGGGTCCTTTCAGCCCTGAACTGGGCTACAAAGGCAAGAGTAAAGGGCACATGTATGATCAACAATTTCTGGGAGCCGAGAGGAAATCATAGCACACTACACAGACAGTGACCAGAGAAAAGCACTGGACCCAGCTCCTGGAGCTGTAAGGCAAATATATTAACCACTATCCTCTCGTTTCTTAGCGATTCAGTGTGCTATTTTCTATCTTTTCATAAATAATTTTATCATCCCTTTAGATCGTTACATTGTTGATATTTTGTATCATTTGCTGTATCATATCCTGGAATATCTCTGATCCATTCTCTGAGATTTCCTAAGCTGCACATGTCAAAAAGCAGGAAATCATTTGGCTGTCTGGGTGTAGTTCAGCTGTTGATAACATTTTAAGCTGAACCCTTGCAGCACTCAGTTCAGTTACATTTTGCACTGCTGATGTCATCTGTCTTTTTCTGTCACTGTCTCTCTCTGTTGTTAGTTAATTGGAATTTCAGATGCAAGCATGGGTTTTATTCCCATGCATTTCAGATATTTAGGGGAGGTGTTAGCATGATGGTTAAGGTCTTTATTTGACATATTCAAGGTGCAGAGTTTGATTCTGACATTTTATTGTTTGCTAGGCTTGTAATAGTCGTCAGACTGATAGCTTAGTATTTACCTATAAGCCATATGGACCCATACATAGTATTTGGGTTTCTTAGGTTTATGGGGTGTAAAACTGAGTTAGACCCATGGTATAGGCCCTGACACCTTTTTAGTTAGTTCTGTATTTCCTAATTTCTCTAGCTGTTCTGCTTTTCCAAGGTGAAAATGTATTCTTATTTGTGACTGGGCTACTGATTTATTAGGGAAACTGTATGTAGCGTGACCTAATAGGTCCTTATTTTTTTCAGTGCATTCATACAAGCAGCTGTATTCATGTTATAGATTTTTCAAGTTGGTTTCTTTTGCTGTTGATGCAGCTTAAATTAGTATTTGTATTTTCTCTAGTGGACCTTACTGTGGGATAGTTCAAATGATTTAATATAGTTTCATTACATCTAATAACAGTGGCTTTTGTCTTCTCATCATTCACCCTTGCTTCTGCCCAAAACATCCATTCATGTGGAGAAGTTTTGCTGAGTTATAAGTGTACTTGCTTTCTGTAATTTGGCTTTGATCTTAACATTTCATAATTTGCACTTGAGAGTATATTTATAGATGCATTTGAGTTTAGCTCACCTGCAGGTTCATCTTTGCCATTATCAGTATTGCATTGCTGCCCTCCTTATTTGATGTGTGTGTGTGTGTGTGTGTGTGTGTGTGTGTGTGTGTGTGTGTGTGTGTGTGTGTGTGTGTGTGTGTGAGTGTGTGTATGTATATATATATATATATATATATATATATATATATATATATATATACATATAGATACGCAAATGTGTTCTTTCATTTTTCCTGTTTTCTGGCTTGTTTTGCTGTACTTTGATACTTTCTCTATATGTAACCTTAATCTCTCTATGTTTGTGTACTTTTGATCATTATACATTTTGTTTCTGCACTGTGGCTTTTCATCTCTGTTGTTCTTTTTACCTAACCCTGCAAAGTGATTTTTCATTCTTGTACATCGGATGTCTTCTCTTTGCTGGGTATACATATCTGTGTGTGCATATTGCACCTGTCCACAGCCTCCTTACATTTTTCCCTTATATGCTGCGTTTACACATAGATTGTGATTCAGTGCATTTTATTTCTTTATTATTGTCTTTATTACACACTTCTTTCACTTTATCTGATTTGTTACTGTCTCTTGTGTAGTATCCATTTACCGCTTACCTAACATTTCAAATGAGATTGTGGAGTCTAGAATTTTCTTTAACGTTAAATCAGACCCATATTCTAACTATGAGCTTGAATGTATGTACTTGTGTTCCATTCTCTTTATCTGTATATGAAAATATAGTTTCTTGGTAGAGCTCTTAACCTAGTATAATGCATATGTGGGGCCTCACTCTCCACCTGCAAAAAAAAAAAACATATAAATTCATATATTCCAAACTGTACTTTCTTTTGTTTTTTTTTGGTTCTGAATGGCTGGATACATTTTATTTAAGCATATTTAAATGTATCATTTGGGCCCACTGGAATCTCATATATTTACAGTCATTGCCCCATGCCAGGTGTAACAGCAATCTTTTCATTCACTCATCAATGGACTGTTCTATGGATGTGGAATTATTGACTCTGGTTGCTTAACTTTTCCACTCTGGCCACATGTTTTATGTATTATACACTATCAACCATTGTTAGGTTAGACATATACAAATATATTTGTATGTACATTTTTGTCTTCAGAAAAAAATATGTACTTTAATGTTCAAATAACAAACTTAACATTTTCACTTCAGAATTCTTTTTTTTAAAAACTGAAGTAAACATGTTTACACATCACTAGCTTAATTTCTTTCACAACCTATCAACGCTCCAACTTTAAGAGTATTAACTACAAGTCCTATGGACTAATAAAATAATTACCAGTAAGTCAACGTGGCAAGGTTACTACATTGGTGAGGCAGGCTTTTTTATTTTATGAAAAACAACATGTTTGAGGCTGGTATAATTACAAGAAAGTAGCAGACTTTACAAAAACAGTGAAACATCTGTGTGACTGGACAGAAGGGTGAAAAAGACAATGTTTCTTAAAGCACAACATTGCTTTTCAAATGCAGTTCCAATTCCATTGTAGACCATGGAACAGAACATGTAACAATGGCTTTCATTATTTTAATAAAGCTTATACATATTCAAACTTCTTGGCCCGCTCTCCTATTATACTTTTCTCCTCCACTTTTTTCTCTCTTTCTTTGTATTTCTTCTTCTCTCCTTGCTTTCCCTCTTCACTGAATCCTCCCTACTCCTCTATGCTATATATTTAATTACTGCTTATATATTTCTTTTTGTAAATTTTTCATATGTTATGCTTTAATTTTTTTGACATTTGCCTTCTTCCCTTGCTGTCTCTTTACTCTCTTTCACGTTGACTCACTTGATTATTACTTTGCTAGTATACTCATATTTTTTTTATTATTATAAATATTGTGCACTTTTTCTCTCTCTAAATTTAATTTACCTTAGGTGCTTATGTTGTGATAACTTTTTGTATTATTTTTCTCT
Organism: Protopterus annectens; assembly: GCF_019279795.1. Lineage (NCBI taxonomy): Eukaryota > Metazoa > Chordata > Ceratodontiformes > Protopteridae > Protopterus > Protopterus annectens. The sequence continues at coordinate 441,491,848 of NC_056738.1, forward strand.
GTTTTTGGGGCTTCGCTCCTGGGACTCTTGAAAATGGGCTAACACCAAGTTGGACTATCCCAGTTAACAAAAGTAAGTAAGTAAATAAATAAATAAATAAATACATACATACATATATATTAATTTTATTTTCTTAATAAATCCACATCCTGGAAATTCAGCATAACATATCAACAGCAGGCCTAGCTACCAGACAGTGTGAACATTGGCTCTAGATGATTGTCACTGTTGATATGGCACCCTGACCCCACGAGCAACAATGGAAACAAAGAGGGTTGTGGATGGTAGATGTTCAAATATTAGTAGTTCATGTCCAATGCTCTCAGCCAGTCAGAGCATTGCAAGTCAATACTAACCTTCACAAGCCAAACCATTAGATGAAAGCTGAACAAATGTTTATTAAATAAGTAGAAAGAACACCTTAGAATAAATTTTTTTGAGAGTAAAATGTACAACTAAACATATATTAAACAAGTTAGTTAACTTTTTGAAGGAAAGGGCTTAGTAGTAATGTCAGGTAACATATGGGTCATAAGATCAGAGGTAGCTATTGCCACAGTATTTAGCTTAATAGAGCTGGAGAATTACATTAATTTGTGATGCAGAGATAATTGGATTGAAGATGTGGAGATTTTTCAGCCTCCTTGGCTTTGTCAACATTGCCAAAGGACACTTGGTGAGCATGGTCTAAGGTCTACCTGTCAGAGTAATAATGGTAGTATGCATTATACATTTAAGTTGTCTACAAAATGCAGGGGATGTTTGATAAAACCATTAACTTTATCTGCTACTGTGGAGGTATTTAGAAAGTAGTTAACTGTATATCTAAAATACTAGCAGACACAATGAAGTTTGTCTCATTTTGAAAATAAAACTGAAGCTGGTGTTACTTCATTAATGTCAAAAATAGCTTCTTTAGATTGTTTAAAATTTGTATAGATGAAGACAGCAAAGTCCAAGCAAAGTAGAGCAATTTAAAGCCTCCAGAAATATTAGTTTTTGTGTGGTAGTTTACAATTGGTGACCATAGCGTATGATGCGGAAGTTATGCTCACTGGATAGTATGCTGGCATGAGTGTTACGCTTCCCAAAGGGAAACATAGGCATTCTAATCTTCACCTACAAAATTACTCCTATTTGAAGTTTCTAGCATCAGTACATTCATCCATTTGACACAGATGTTACATATATCTATCTATCTATCTATATATATATATATATATATATATATATATAGATGTATATAGCAGTCCATTGAAAATGTCTGATCTATGCAATGTGGGAAGTGTTGGCTGGTGAATCTGGAAATGTTTCAAAATTTCCACTGCCAGGCATCAGGTATGAGCACTTATATAACAACATGATACTGCATGATCTAAGGAAATAGCAAAAGGCAACAACTGTCATGAATGCTGATAGGATTTATAACAAATCCCAGTCATGGGCAAGTATGTGATACTATTTTAGGAATAAGATGTTTGACTCTGCCTGCTTTCTTTGCCTTCAAACCCAGATGGAGTTAGCATAGTATGTGCTGTGGTTAATGGTGGCAGTCATGGCTATCACCATCTCTCCAACAGCATTTAAGGAGTAAGACTGCAGGCATTAGGCTACCACCAGAGTAGAAGAACTATGCAATACATTTTTCTTTTCTTTTCCTTATAAAATTCATTTGGATATTCTGGATCAGTTACACTATTTTATTATACATTGCTGTATATAAATCTAATTAGCTTTGATTCTGTCAATAGCAGATTTTCACTATTTATTGTTTTTGGTTGTAGATGAGCACTATAAGACATGAGTGCAGTATTTGGCCTAGAATAAGTATTACAATTTATATAACATGTCTCTACATTAGTAGATATGAATCTAAATTTTGGCATAATGCTTAGTTAATATGTTGCTGTTGTGTATGTCTAACATTACTTAATTGATATGTAAGTATATACTACCAACAGAGATTACTGCTATCAGAAATTAATTAAAGCTAAGATGTAAGCTATAACTGTTGATGAATTACTTATATTTCTTGAAATGATAAGGGGTTAAAGAATAGTAAAAGGAGGAGGATTATGATTGTCACTTTTTAAAATGTCCAAAGTACTTCATGGGGATGTGGCCAAAGACATGCTATCACGGGGGGGGGGGGGGCAAGAGAATGCATTAATATTTTATTTACATTTGTTGACCGGGCTGGTCCAACTGGATTTGAGTCCATTTTCAGTGGAGGCCCGGGGAGAAAAGCTCCAAAATACATACATTGATAGACAGAAATTACAACCTTAGTTAATGAGCATTTACAGTAGCAAGTTGTTTCAGGTGCAACAGTTAGGACTTAAAGTACATACTAATGGATTAGACAATGAGTAGGAAAACAGACAATTAAGTTGTAGAATAAAGTTAGTAAGCAGAAAAGGTGGAAGTACTAGAAGTAGAGGGAAATGTTAGTCAAGGTTTGTGCAGGGGCAGAGCCAGCGGGTACTAAGGAAAGTTTTGAGCTGGGTTTTGAAGCAGTGAGGAGAGGAGATGGAAGAGAGATTGTCAGGCAGAGAGTGCCAGGATTTTCCAATAGTGTTAGAGAACAAGGAGTAAGCAGCCAAGTTGTTGGATTTACAAGTTGCTATGAGAAGTTTGTTAGAGGAACGTAGGCTTTTGAGGTTGCAGTAAGGAGTTATAAGGGAAGTGAGTATAGGGGTGTTAGTGGGTTTGTACAGGATTTTTTGGGCTAAGGACAGTTGATGAAACAAGATCAGATTTTGCAATTCAAGCCATCCTAATTCCTTTAAGTTTTTGCAATGGTGAGTTCTAAAAGTAGAGCCAGAGGCAAATACTGTTGTAGGCAGCAAACAGTTTACTGAGGTTAGTTTTGGACAGGTTAGTATAAATAGGACAGGCATAATGGAGGGTTGAAACCAGATGGGAGTGGGCAGTGGAGGTTCTGGCAAGTGGAGTAAGGAATGGTTTAATTCTATAAAGGGAGCCTAGTTTTCTGTTGACTAATTTTATAATGTTGTTTATGTGAGAGTCAAAGGATAGGTTGTTATCTATCTCAACTCCAAGGAGCCTGGTAGAGGGGTCTGGAGATATGCTGGTGCCATTATTAGTCAGGACAGAGAAGTTGAGTGCAGGTCATTTACAGGTGGGGGAGAAAAGTAACAATTTGTTTTTTTTAGGGTTTAAGATTAGACATAATTTAAGGAACCATGTTTCAACAGGTTAAAAAGTCTGCTGGATGATAGAGTGCAGTTCAGAGGGGGATGAGGCAGAACAGATCACAGTAGAATCATCAGCATATTGTATACAGGTAGCTAAGGGAATACTAGTTTGCAGATCATTAATAAACATAGAAAACAGAAGGGGGGCAAGAATAGAGCCTTAGGGAACTCCTAGGGAAATGGGGAGGTGGTTGGATAACTTATTATGCCAGAGCACTGCCTGTTGTCTATTATGAAGACAGGAGTGGAACGACTTTATGGCACAAAAGTCTAGGGCTAATGTTTTCAGTAAATTTATTAGTATCTGGTGATTGGCCATATCGAGGGCTTTGGATAGGTCGATGAAGACAGCAGAGGTAAGGATATTATTGTTCCGATTTTTGTTGATGCAGTCAGTGAAGGAAAGGAGGGCAGAAGTGGTGCTGTGGAAGGGTCGGAAGCCATGCTGACAGTTGGATAGGAGGTTGTTATTTAACTGGTGATTAAGTAGCTGGTTTTGGATACATTTGTCCATGATTTTAGCAAGGGGGGAGAGAAGGGTTATGGGTCGGTAATTAGAAAGTTCTATTGAGTTACCACCTTTATGTAGGGGAATAATATGTGAAATTTTCCAGACTGAAGGAATGTAGCCTTCGATTAATGGTTCTGTTAATCAGAATGGAAATAGGATAGGCTAATAGCTTGGCTGCAATTTATAGATATTGGGAAGGTAGAAGGTCAGCAGATGGAGGGGAGGGTTTAAGTTTGTGGAGAAGAGAGAAGATAAGGGATGTGGGTACAGGTTGCAGTTGTAATGGGGGAATAGAAGTGGAAGGGGAGGTGGGCTGAGATGATATATCGGGGGATAGTTGTTTAGATAGAGACTGGACAGTTTCAGTGAAGAATGTATTAAAGGCATCAGCAGTTTGTTTTGGGTTGTTCTGGGAAGAGCCTAAGGGGTATGGGGTGTCAGAGTGGACAGGTTTTAAGAGTCTATTTATTCCTGCTCAAAACTTTTGTGGATTTAGTTGTTTAGTTTGTTGTAAGTTGCAGAAGTAATTTCTTTTGTCTAGAGGTACGGCTTTTTTTGTAATGTTTCTTATTTGTCTAAATTTAAGTTGGTCGCTGGGATCTTTAGTGCTATGGTATTTGGTCCAGAGCTTATTTTTCAGAATAATTTTATGCCGTGTATCTTTTGAAAGCCAAGGGGCTTGTTTTGAGTGAATTATAACAGATCTTATAGGGGCATGAGAGTCTAGTACAGATAAGAACTTAGAGTTGAAGTATGCTACAGTGTCATCTAGTGGCAGAAGTTTAAGAGGAGACCAATTTGTAGTTCTTAGTTTAGCAAGGAAGGATTCAGGGTTAAAGTTTCTATTTGTTCTGACCTTTTTATATTTAGTAAGGCTAGGGGTAGAACTTTTGTGTCTTATTAAGTAGGTGAGGGCACTGTCACTTAAGTCATCATGTAGTTTTCCTACTTTGTAATTTTGGTGGTGACTATTTATCAGAATCCAATCCAATATACTTTCTTTTTTGTTAGTTTTTGTAGGGGTGTTAATGGTTTGTGAAAAGCCATGGAGGTTTAGGAGGGAGGGGGGACTCTTGAGGAGCAGGTTTTCCAGTCTATATTGACATCACCTAGTAGTATATTTTCTTGTGGGTATTTAATAGAGAGACAACTAAGAATTTATTCTAGGGTATTAATATTATTTTCAGGTGGAAGGTAGGTGCAAATAATACAGATGGATTTGTGGATATTAAGGTGTAATTTAAAGATAAGGATTTCAGAGTTACTAACAGAGGGAGGTTTTTCATGGATAACAGTAATTTGCATGCCTGTTTTATAGAGAATTGCTAAACCACCGCCCTTTTTGGATTTACGATCTAGTCTTAAGATGTTGTAACCTGGGGGAGTAATTTCCCTGTCTTGGATTGTTGGTTTGAGCCAAGTTTCAGTTAGGCAAAGGATGTCAAATGAGTGTATATCAGTGCATGGAGCTGGGCAATTTTATTATTAATGCTGCGGATGTTAAGGTCAGCTACAGAGAGAGAGTTTGGGGGTTTGGAAGGAAAGTTAAGAGCATAAGGGTGGAGAAAAAAAGGGGATTTATAGTGGCAGTGTTGTTTGGGCCAGGGTTGGGATGAATGTCACCTGCTATAAGGGAGAGAAGTAGTCTTATTTTGGTGTCAGAGGGTTTGGAGGAGATGTATAATGTTTTTTTTTGTATGCCTGGTTAGTGTAGGTAATATGGAACTTTCTATGAAATCTTGCTAGAAGGTAGCTAGGAGAAGAAATGTTGTTTGAGAATGGTTGGAATGTGTTTTGGGAAGGTGGGCTAGTATACTGAGTGAAAGAATGTGTGTCTTTGAGGCTAAGTTGTTCATATGAGGTTAGAAGGTAAGATAGCATAAGGAAAGAAAGAAGTGATAAAATGAGTATATGTTTTAAATTATTAGAGTTTAGAAGTGGAGGCATAGCGATAGGGATGTATCTGAAGGAAATGTGGGAAGTTAAAATGAAAAGAAATGGTAGAGAGGAAGCGAGGGAATAAATAGAGTATATGTTATAGTAGGCAAAGATAGGTATTGGATGGGTAAGAGGGTGGAGTAATGTGTGATAGGTGAGCTGAAAATGGGGGAGTGGTCAGAGAACTAGAAGGTTAGGACCCCTGGGGGTGGGTGGAAATTGAGGTAGGGTAGAGGAGCAAAGTGAGCCTGCAAGGCAAACGGAGCGGGTTAGAGCAAGTAAAGGATGAGAAGCTAAGAGACAATCAGTAAGCAACTGATCTTAGAGGAGCACTTAGACAGTTCCAGGTGAGTGGGTAGAATTACCACAGTAATTTGTGTACAAGGGATAGAGGTGAGGGGAAAGGGAGATAGGGTGATAGATCAGTCAGATGCAGGAACAAGGAGAGTAAAAAGAGACGACAGAGCTAAGCAGAAGAGAGGGGTTGAATACTGGAGAAGGGGAGAATGGGATATAAGACAAGCAAGTAAAGGGTGCCACCTAATAGACAAAGTTAGAATTAGAGTAATAAATAACTGAATCAAGCCGGGGATTGTGTACTTAGCTGTAATTATTATTTGCCTTGCACTGATATTTGTATATAAGTGTACTTTACTGTATCTTTTTTATAGATGTACATTCCTGTAGTATATTTTTATTTATTTAGCTATTTATTCTCTCTAACTAGATTGTGTCTGTGTAAGGCACAGGTGTGGTCCAGTTCACATACCTGTTGAAATAAATAAAAATAAATACATTTGAACCCTGGAAAGAAAGCAGTCTAGTCTTTCTGACTGTGTTTGCTCACCTGCTCACCTACTCTAAGTTCAAAAGAATGTCACAGTCACATTGACTGAATCATCAGTCGCATAATGTCCTTCTCTCAAACAAGGACATTTAACAATATATCTATATATATATATATATATATATATATATATATATATATATATATATATATATAATGTATATGTATATAAAAGCACTGTGATGATGAGTAGATTTCTGAGTCACCAGTTCAGGCATTCAGAAAATCAAATGTATTAATTAGTGGCCATAACTGAATCCAAACATTTAGTGTTTCACTATGAGACTTTGTAGGTACATGGCTGAAATTAGGACTATCTTGAGTGAATCAGGATGGGTAGTAACCCTACTGGTAACCAGGGCTGGTGTTAGAATTTTGGAGGACCCCAGCAAGTGTCAAGTTAGAGAACCCCCTAAAACTTCCTAAGTAAGTATCAGCCTGTTGCTGCCACAACTTCTAAGCAACTTCTTAGTTCAAGCTAGAAACTGTTTGTAGCATGCGCAAACTGAACTCTAGTTAGACTGCTCTTACATTACAATAGGCCTGTGTACCCCACCAAGCTGGCCCATCCCACACAGGGATATTCACAGTGACTAGCATTCAGCTGCAGTGATGTTACACTACAACAACTCTATGTGCAGGGCCTGCCTTAGGTGAAATGGTGTCCTGTACAAAAAGTTCAATAACACCTCCTATTGCTTCCCAACTGCAACTGCACACCACTTTATTCCCTCAAGTCTGGCCTCCCCAGACTATATAGATTACATTTTTCTTCATTTTCTCAAATTGTGTCTTAGTCTTCAGTTTTCATCCCAAAGCCATGTTGTTCTAGATGCTCTGAGGTGTATTTTACACCCATGGAACAATCTATTCATCCAATAACAGCCTAAACAAAAATAATAAATAAGAAAAGAAATTCCGGTTTGACATTACTTTTCCTTGAATCCTTTCAACATACCCTAAATGACCAAGACTGCACAATAATAATTCTATAAGGAATATGTGAATTAAACCATGGGATTACAGATGCTTTGAGGTGCATTTTAAACTATTTTCCAACCTTTTGATCCAGTAAAAGCCTAAACCAAAATCATGAGTTTGTAAAGAAATTCAGAATTATTTTCTCTTTCAAGAAAGAAAAAAGTTGTAGTCAATGCTCAATGTTTAAAGCTGACAAAATAATAGCTCACATTAAAATGAGATGACAGATGTTTGCAAGGATACATAAATCCTGTCTGGAAACAGTCTGTCTGCCTCTCTACCCCCAAATCAAAAGGCAGACCCCTTCTGTGTATTCCTCTTGTTTTAGATTGGGATGAAAGAGAAAGTACAAATGGCAACAGCCATACATTTCAAGTGGCTGATGTCATACATATACACAACATGTCTCCTCACCCATTACATCCAAAAGGCAACCACTTTCTGTGTACCCTTTGATGTGCCAATGGGACAAAACTGAAATATCAAATAAAAAAAGGAACACATTTCAACACATTCATGTCAGATGTACATACACAGCATGGCTCCTTATTCCTTTCCCCAAAAGATAACCACCTGTATAGGTATCTGATGTTTGATTTTGAGATAATTAAAAAAGGTAATGTCCACAGTAGTGAGTTCCAAATTGTTGTTCCTTGGCAGTACAGTACCCTTGCATAAGCTGTAATGACCTTCTGAGCTCACGTTTGAGGCTTGTGAGAAAAGTTAACAAAATCATTGTCCCCAGCCTCAACACAAGCTATAGCAACTATCTGTGCAGACCACTAATATTTGTGAGGAAAGCTAGAGATATAATGACTAAACTGTCCTCAGTCCCCTCACAAGCTATATTGACCATCTGAGGTTTTACTTTGAGGAAAATTAAAGAAATAATGGCTACACCATCCCCATCCCTTCACACAAGCTGCAGCAACCTTCTGTGCACACCTTCATGCAGGCCTTGTTTTAGAATAGATGGGCTGAGAGCAGAGGCCAACATTAAGTCTTTGTCAAAATCAGTTGGTGTGGGATATGGTAGCTGCCATGTCATTAGAATTTATAAGATCTGGATGTTCTTTGATGCATTTTATGTCATACTTTTGAAACATAATAGACTGTTAACTGCATTTCTTTTTACTGCTACCGAGAAGAATTATGTATGCGCTCAGCAATACTGTGTAGTTGCAGAGATAAAAATTGGTACTCACAAACACACACACACACACACACACACACACACACACACACACACACACGTATGCATACATTCACACTCACGCACGCGCACACACATGTATGCATGCATACGCACGCACGCACACAAACACTGACACTGCCTCTTGCAAGCCAGGTCTTTCTTGAAATGCACAAACACACCTACACAGCACGCTCACCTTTAGCCAAACTGGAGGGATGCCAGTTCACCTGTGGTACATTCTCATGTTCTCAGGGACACATACATAAACCCAAAAAGTGACAAAGAAGACATGCACAGTTTTGTAGATTAACCTACATAATGCACAATTGTTAAAGTTTATATTCCTAAGGTGATCTCAGTAGACTGAATTATTCAGATACTGATGAGATAATGTCATTATTCTGTCTGAAAGCACTATAGCTTGTCTTAAATGTAGCTGTTCATACCAGGACAGACGTAAAATTGCTCAATTATTGTTGCCTTTTTCCTTTTTTATTATTTTAAATTATTTACAATCCATATTTTCCATCACACTAGCAATGAAAAGATGGAGATATGAACAGATATATAGAGTTATATAACCAAGAAAACAGGTAAACAGATACAACGTATCTACACTGACAGATGTTAATAATATGCTAAAATGTATGTAGATATCTATAAAAATATATATGGATTACAGTGAGTAGATGAATTTTATCTACACCCAATGATACACCATAACCATTTGTTCATACTCTTGGGATCATTTTGACCAGTTCATCTACATCTTTGCTGCATCATCAGTTCTCTTTAAATCTGCCTTATTTATGTTACTCACAAAATACTAAAGTCAAAGTTTGCACAATCATACACAGATATGAGGCACTTACACCCCCAAAACATCAGAGCCCAGCCTCCCATACTATAAACCAAAATCTACACTTAGTGTAATTTAAACCTGTTTGATAAAAAAAAAAAAAAAAACAGAAACACAGGCCATGTATTTTTCACCACAGTGTAAACATTTTAACTTTGCATGCTGCTTACATAAAAAGGCGATACTGATATATCCAAAAAATAGCCACCTAAAACAGCACCTTAAATCCAAATCTATACTTAGTCAAATTTCAGTATTCTCAGTAAAATTAAAAAAAAATAACTGGAACAGATTGTATTTCACTCACTGCACACACAAAATCTGCATGTACCCCCCCCCAAATAAAAACACTACCCACCTAAATCAGTCATTAGTAGAAGTGATGCTTATTGGAATTAAACTTTTTTTTAAATAAAAGAATAAATAGCAAAAGGAAACACCAACCACAAATAACCAATCAGAAAATAGTATTATCAATGAAAAGGAATTAATTCTGTTAAAACTAGCTAACAACAGAAACATCATAGTTTACGAAAACCTCAATACACTACCAAGTTATATCAATTAAATGAACTGTTACTTAAAAAAATAATAATAAAATTTACCTCAGCAACAAAATGACAAAATCATTCCTGAGATTGTCCATTCATAAAACTCTACACATCTGTGCAATTTACCTAGAGCACTTTTAAGTGCAACCATTAGCAATTAACATAGCCCATTTGTATCATTGTGAAATATCACTCTAACATAAGCTGTGCTGGTGAAGTAGAGGGGGAAAGCCTTGACTGTAACTCAGGTGATGCATATTCAGTTGATGTTATGGCAAGGGATGTGTGGAGGGGGAGGGTCTTAGCTGTCACTCTCAGACACGATCCCTGCTGCACAGCTGGAACAGAATCAGAAGAGGCTTTTGTGGGGATGATGTGGGCATGGCCACCCAAGCTGATGTTGGCACCTTTGATGGTCATGCATGTGGGAACAGAACATAACCTGTTAGAGGGTGCCCACATAGCCACCTTAGGGGAGGCATTATGACCATTCATCAAAAGTAGGTCTCACTGCTGGGATGCTGTTGAGAGCACCATACTTCCCAATGTGTCATAGATATAACTTATATTGTAGATCTGTGAAAGGGGATTCCCTGCACCCTTCTAGAGTAAATGGTCTCAGTTCTGATCATAGGTGTCTCTATGATTAGCAGGCAGACAAGGAAAACAGCTAGAAAAAATACTGGTCTAGCACTAAATGCATAGTAAACAAATCAGAGAAATTAATTATGGGGGGTCTAGTTTGTCTGATTCTTTTGATATTTTGTGCTATAAGATTAAGGGAGTCATTCAGTGTCAGGAATAACCACTCATCATGAAATTCAGTCCTTAAGCCTACAGTAGCTGATGCTTTATGTATCATGCACCAGACCCCAATATATTTTGCATATGTATGTGTGTTTTACTGTCTATTTTAAGAGTGTCCCAAATTATCACATTCTCTCCTGCTTACTTTATCATAGTATATGATGCATACATGGCAACTCAAAATGAACAGTATTTGCATTCCAATATAGCATTTTTACAATAATTCATTATTTTAAAAAAAAAAAAAAAAAAAAAAAAAACAGCAACAGTACCTTCTCTTGGTGAAATTTTCCATCTGCAATGAGCATCGAATGTCTGTGCTGAAATTGGGTTGAAAACATTCCTTTTAACTGTAAGTTTTAAAGGTGTTTCAAATTATTATGCTCTCTGCTACTTACTTTATCATAGTATATTGCATTTGCATGTCAACTCAGATGCAACCATATAGGCATTGCAATGTAGAATTTTCACAATAATTCAGCATTTTTGCAACCAAAATAGCATATCCATAGTCATTTAGCATTCATTGTACAAATATGGGCATTATGTGTTTGCAAAAACATCTATTTTGTAACATAGTGTGGTAGTTCTTCCCAAAATGGTGTTAGTGTCTCAAAATGATGCAAATAGTGTGAACAAATATAGACAGAATTGTTGCATCAAAAAATGTAAATGTTGTGAATAAAGGCCAATCACTAAACTGTTGCTTTAAATATTTGGGTGCCATTATGTATTAGACAGAAAGGATGCCTACATGATTCATTTAATGAAACCAGTTATTTAATTAGGTAATATATATAAAAAGAGGGCTGCAGCCGTACCAATACAGAGAATAAAGCTGGCCTGTAATACAGTAGCATTGTGTGCTGGAACACCTGTTTTAGGTAGTGTGCTGCAGTAAAAGAAAAGAAAGAAGAATCATTGATAATTATACCTGCAGAAATGTGGACATCTTCTTGAAAAGGAATCCAGAGAAAAGACAGATAATTGTAAGAACCTGGGTACCGTGGACATTAATTCTTGCTCAAAATAGAATTACTGGATTTTGTGTGAATTATTTACAGTCCACATTTTGTATTGCACTAGCAGTGAAAAGATGGAGACATAAAGATGGACAAATACAGAGTTATATAACCAAGAAAACCGGTAAACAGATATCTTTGGGACTTAAAAAAAAAATAGGTATTCTGTATGTTTTCCCCTTTAGTTGTCATTACAAAAAGTTATTTCCTTAGGTTTACCTGTCTGCATAAAAATATGCTGCACCACTAACTGTGCAATAAAAAGCATAATATATTTTATGTTCTTCTGGACACTGGTATGCTAATATGCCACTATATGCGTGTGTGTGTGTATTGACACACATAGATGTATATGTAACAGATTGATAGGTAATTGCATAGAACTGAAAGAAACATAGCTAATAATATGCAGTACAGTCAGTTATCTGGTATAAGAATGAAAATGCACTTGTGTTTAAAGGAGACCACGACCAGAAAAATTCCACTCTGATGTGCAGCAGTTTTGTTGTTATACATTAGTAAAAGGACTGTGGGGTAAAACAAAAATATAAATCTTACTTTCAGATTCCACTTTGAACTATTTGCTTTGTTGAGCTGCTGAATTCAAAGAAGAGAGCATTAACAGTATGTCTTACGCCCACAACTTTTTCATTCATAATTATGTACTTCTCCTTCATCCGAAAGGTTCATCTGCTGTGAAGTAGTGTTTCTGTTTAATGTGTGAGGATTCCTTCATTGCAGAGCACTTAAAGGATCCATGCATGACAACATTTGGAATGAATGCATGACGCTCAGTTATAAGTGGTAAAGTATTTGATTTTCCAAAATGTATGTCTGTGTTGATAGCTGTATTCAATCTTATTGCAACATTTTTATTTTTGTCAGCTTTCCTGTCCTCTTTGTGGTTTGCATTTGCAAACAATTAATCTGACTCATAGTTTGTGTACTGGACAGCCTGGAGGCCAGATTTATAAAGACCAGCACCTTGAACTGAGCTGTTCCAGTGTGCCCAAATTAATTGACATAGTTTATTGGTAGTATACTTACATGAGCCCTGGGTTTAAAGGAACTACACCATTGAATGCTGCAGTGTTACACTACAAACCAAGATGTCACATACATGCATATACAGCCTGCTTTGTAATACCTACCTGAGGTACAGGCACCATTACAAAAACATTAGTGGGTTACTCTTATACTGTGAGCTAAGCAGGATAGCTACTTGCTGCCACTATCATTGCATATATAATATTTTATTGTAGTGCTAATCCGGTTTTTTTTTTTCATTTTATTGTTTCATACTCCATAGAAAGGAGTGATTCCCTTATCTAGAGGTCAATTTCCTGACCCCTTTCAGATCATAAAACTCTCCATCCTTGATAGTCTATTTTCCTTCAACCAATCAGTTATTATGTCCACTTTTTAATGATGCTACTTCCCAGTCCTACAGGAAGTCAAGTACCCTCCGATCCTCACATTGCTGTGATTGCTTTAAGAATGTTAATTCCAAATTCCACTGTAAGAGGCAGACTCTTTGTTCTTCTATATGGTAGCCTGCTGACTGAATGTTTGAGTTCCTGCCAAGATTAATTTAGTGAAGCAGTCAGAGGCAATATTTGACTAAGTCTTGATACAAGAGTGTCCTGCAACATGAGAATGAAGGAATGAAAGGAGATTCTGCTGATAGGGATAACTGCAATTAGGGTACAGAAAATAGATGACAGAGGGCTGGACTTTACTGGAGGAAGATGCCAAAAGAACTAAGGTATGGGGGAAAACTAATTAAAGAAGAAAAAGTAATAAAATAGGAAGAGGTCAAAATGACATTTGGATTGCAGGCTAGTGATTGCCTTCCCTATCAGCGACTGATATCAGAGCACATACAGCAAGAAAGGGACAGGAGAACCCTAAATGAAAGACCTGCTGTGGTTGAGTTTTTAAGTGAATCTAGAAAAGAAGCATCTATTAAAAAAGGGATAATTAGTAGGGCATGTAAAATATTGCAAAGTAACTATAAGCATCAATCAGAAGAGGTCAGAAAAGATTGGGAAGACAGATTATATATTCAATTCACAAAGAAACAATGGATTTAGGATTTATGCCTGTAAATGTTTGCATAGATAATTTTATACCCCAAGCAGACTCCAAAGACTTTTTTCTTCAGGTAGATGGCAAATATTGGAAGTGTGTTGGAGAAGAAACAGGCAATTGGGAACATGTGTTTTGGGAGTGTAAAAAGTTGGCAGACTTTAAAAATTTTCTGCAGAGTACTCTGTCAGGAATACTGGGTGAGCAAATGAGTGCAATTAAGGAAATTATTTTTGAGCTGGGCTACAGGATCGGAATTGTCTAGACATAGTAAGGCCTTGTCAAGTTTAATTTTCAACAAAATGATAAATAAATAAATAAACATTTTGGTGGCTTTCAAAAAAGCAGTTACTAAATAATGGAAATTAAAATCTAAACCAACTATACAGCAGTTAGCGTTGTAAGCTCACAGCAATAGGTAATCCAGTTCGATTCTTGGCTGGAGCGCCTTCTGTGTGGAGTCTGCATGTCCTCCCCACAGTCAAGTGAATTTAAAGAAATGCAGGTAGGTGCATGCGTGTGTGTGCCCTCTTTGAAGGCTGGGGGCCGGGCTGGCAACTCAACAACATAAAAATTCACTGCCAGTCATTATCGGATCGGAGTTCCGCTGCGGCAACTCCTAACCAGGAAAAGCCAAAAGACATTTTTTCGACTTAAAGTAATGAATATTGAAACAGAAACAAAATAACAGGAAATGGGATCTTCAGAAAAGGGTAGGAGTAACTTACGTAGAAAAAAATGGAAAATGTGGGAACAATACACATAGAGCAACATTTTGGAGGAGGAATGATGTTTAAAAGAAAGCAGGAATTGAATAATTTATGCAATGTTGCTGAGATTATATATAACCAGATATGTAATGATGCATAGTGTTTGTAAATGTGAACTTACTAATATGGTTTGATTACTTTCATATAAATGTAAGTTTGCCAGTGTCAAAAGTGATAATTCAGTAAAGGTGTTTTTTTTTTTTTTTTTTTAAAGAGTATCCTCAGTGGAAAGTATTGTAGGGGGCATACCTCACAACTTCTTAGCACAAAAAATCTGGGCAAAGCTGAAATAATGGGGGGGGGAATGCCCAAAAATATGGGCAGATTTTAAATATTGCTCTTTTAAACTTATAACTCTGCTAGAATAAAAAGATTTGCATTAGCATGCATTTTCTGAAGGATAAGTCTAAAACTCAAATGTATGCCATTATTTAGCGACTTCAGTCTTTAGCGATTTACCAGAAAACCACACATTGTATGAGGGAGGAATAGATCAAAAAATATGAGTCAAAAATCAGGACATTCTGTGAAAATCTGGAAAGTTGAGAGATATGTTACAGCTCAGTGTGGAAAGCACTGTATTCACCTGCTGTGGCAGGATGAAGGTTAAAGGTCTAGAATACAAAAGTTCTATCAGTCAGCATTGATGATACAACCAATGCTATCATGGCTTCTCCACCAGATGTATGGAATGTGAGATCTTTGTTCCTGTACTCTCCCCTCCCCTAAGTTGGATCTATTCAGGAGTACAAGTCCATTTTTTCAGAGTGACAGGAGGACCATGAAAACAAAGCTGAGGATCAGAATGCTACTGGAGTTGAAAAATAATTAAGAAATAATTTAGAAATATATAGCAAACAAATGTTTGTTAATAATTCTGAAAATGCAACCTTGCAACTCAGATATAACTCACAGATTTCAAGAACTTCTGAAGAATATATATATATTTTTACATTTTATTAAACCAGGATCTAGTATGTAGTGAAATGTGACCTGTGCAATATGGTATCACTTCTTTACCTTCTAAAACAATGACAGACGTGTACTTTCCCATATATATTGCCTTTATATGTATGACAAGCAGGATAAACCTATAATTACAACTGTTTTTTTTTTTGCTTTTCTTTCTGTACCTAGAATGATGTGCTTCTGTCTGAAAGCAGTCATCTGACCTTTGTGTATGATGACAATGAATGCTCTTTGGTTATTTTGAATACCACAGAGGAGGACAGCGGTGTATACACTTGTACTGCTAAGAATCTAGCTGGTGAAGTCTCCTGTAAAGCAGAGCTCACAGTTCAACAAGGTAACCTATGTTGCATGCTTAGCATAGTAGTCTTCAATGCACTTACAGTACAGTAGTACCACTACCTACTAAGGCAATGCTGTGTATATGTGTATGTTCACTTGCATAAACACATGAACACGTGTTATATGCACATATATAATACACATATGCATCTACATATATCACACAATCATACATAACTAGATCAGAGAAGAATCAGACCTCATTTCTCTTAACTAGAAAGTACCAAGTGCAAGATAAATAAGTATAACAATTAAAAAATAAACAACTATTAATCATTAACATTTGGAGGATATTAGATGTTTTGGGTCCCCTACAGAAGAACGAAAGCTGAGAAGACCGAAACCCACACAACTGACACCACATGGTCGACAATCAAAATGCCGACAATGGGGAAACGGTATGTCTCCGTAGTGCGGAATGGAAAGATTTCCATTCCTGCACTGTAGTGCGATCTCAAAGTTGGTATTAAAGTTACAGGGGGTGCAGGGGAGCATAGCCCCCCCTGCTAGCACAAAAAAGGAAATTTTATTTTCCTTTTTTGTGCAGTAATTACGTTGTCGGTGTTTCGATTGTCGACCATGTAGTGTCGGCTATGTGGGTGTTGGTGTTTTGCGCTGTCGTTCTTGTGTAGGTGATCCCATGTTTTCTATCAAGTATCTTAGCCCAGAGAATTAATCCTGTCAAAGATGAACCAGAAGCACTATCTGGTTAATTGTTTTAATTTGAGTCACACAATATAAAAGCGAACAATGAAGGAAACAAACCTAAGACAAGGTGAAGCTTATTAGTGGGAAATATACTGCCACCATGCCATTCCAACACTGCTTTCAAATTGTCCTGGAGTGATTCTGGAAATGTTTTGAAATTATATCCCCTTAAGTATTATGCATTTCATTACCAAGTTTATTTTTTATTGGTATTAGCTGTATCACCTTTAATTTTGAATTTTGTACTCCAGGATTGTATAAACCATCATGTTTTCTCCCTATTTAGAATACCCTGCCCCATTCATTTTAAAATCTACAGTTCCAGTATTTTAATCCTTACTGCTGTTTTGACATGAGCTCTGCAGTCATCTAACATCCATTCTGTATATACATACCGTTCAATATATTCTTCATATGCAGAATCTCACTCAGCCATTTCTACTTGTAAATCTTGTGTACCTTATTGTTTCATAAATGACAGGAGTTCAATTCCATCATGAATTGCAGCATTTGTTATAGGTAGCATTTGTTATAGGTAGCGTTTGTACTCATTTTATCATTCTTCCTTGTGCTTGCTGTTTTTATCCATGGCTCTTGCCTTAATATTTCATTAATGTAGACTAACTTCAGTGGCTGAAGTTTCATCTTTTTCTTGTTTCCCTGCCTCATAAATACACCTCATTCTCTTCTATCTTACCTCCTTCTCAAGAAAACATTGCCTTCCCAGTGACAAAGTTCCTCAAGTGAAAAATAAGTGAGTTCTGCAATATGCTGGCCACAGGTCATTGCTATAGCACTTTTTAACATAAATCTGCTCTGTGTATGTAACTGTCAAAAACTGTAAATGCAATTACAAATCTGTAGGATTATCTCCATCTTTTTCTACTATTTGTTAATAAGCTTCTTATGTATAATGCCAACCCAACAGAAGAAATATTGTGACATTTTTTTTGTCTTTTGTGTACTTTGTCACATTGCTGTAAGGAGCTCTTTTCCACAAACCTCTGCTAAAAAGGGATTTGCTTTTGCTAACCCAGTCAGACTATCCTGGTAAATAAATGTAAATACATAAATAATCAATACATTTGATCATCAAATATATTTAAAAAAATAATTTTCTGTCCATGTCAGGGATCAGAGTATTTAAAATTTGAAAGATAGTTATAGGATAATCACTGTTAGAATTCTTTCTAAATTTACTCAGAACACACACACACACACACACACACACACACACACACAGACACACACACACACACATATAAGTCTGCCAGAACCTTAAAACTTTGTCTTGTGATATCCAACCAACAGTTGATGAAGAAAGGAAAAGGCATTGATAATGGTTGCAAGATATATAATACAGTTTATTTCGGTTCAATAATATTAAAGAAACTTAAAACAACAAAAGCATTCAAAAAGGTTTACAGAACATTATGGATATTATTGCAAGACAATATCTTAAAATAAAGCTTCTCAACCCTTAGGAGAAGCCGGTCATTCTTTCTAGCATCTGTGTGCATGCTAAATTTTGTCTCACCCTTTACAAACGGAACACGAGTCTCTGCAGTGCACACACATCCTTGTCTGCCTCCTGAGGGACCTGCTATCTCCTCAAGTGAACTACCTCCAAAAGACAACTATTTCTTACTAATAGCATGATAAAGTTTTGTCTCACCCTTTACAAATGGAACACAAGACTCTGTAGTGCCCATGTGTCCATATCTGCCTCCCAAGAGACCTGCTATCTCCTCAAGTGAACTACCTCCAAAAGACAAATTATTTCTTGCTAACAGCAAGATAAAGTTTTGTCTCACTCTTTACAAATGGAACACAAGACTCTGTAGT